>NW_005841837.1:1999728-2006982 GCF_000455745.1 Alligator sinensis
TCTTTCCTGCCTATGCAGGGGGTCGGACTCGATGATCTATTGAGGTCCCTTCCGACCCTAACATCTATGAATCTATGGAAGGGACCTTGCAAATCATCAGGTCCAGCCCCCATGCTTTAGGTAGGAAGACAACTGGGGTCAAGTGACCCCAGCGAGGCTAATTTTAATCAAGTGACCCCAGCGAGGCTAATTTTCAATTAATGAACCCTAACCCCCCACAAAACACACAAGCCGTAACACCCTACCTCAGGGGTTGGCAACTTTTTAGGGCAGCGAGCCAGGTGATTGTGACTCAGCCACAGCTGTAGGCTACTGATCCCATGCCACTGGTCCCCTCTCAGCTCTGTGCCCCCCTCCACTTACTGTGTGCCACTGAAAGTCATGGTTAATGCCAACTGGGAATGGCAAATTTGTCAGAGCGGGGTACGGAGCAGGAGGCTTTAAGTGTCCACTGTTAGTGAATCCCCTTTAAATCACCTTTGTGGCCCGAATCCAAACCTTTGTGGTCTGGATCTGCCAGTCATAGTTTACAGACCCCCATCCTATCTCCTTCAACAGCAGGTTTTGACCCATACTTCTTCAGACCTATATCCCTTTTGCTGCAGAGGTAACTGTTAGCTTTATAGTTTAACTATTGGAAAAAAACTTGGGAGCCTTTCCCTAGGGGTTACAGAACAGCAGTGGCCTGTTGGAGGTCAGGCACAGTGGTCTGTCTGGGGAACAATGTGGTTTAGTGGTTAGCTACAGGGTAGCCAATGCACATTCCATCTGAATGCTTGTGGCTCTACCATGTCCGAATACTGGGTTGTGTTCCTGCTTGCAGAGGCCTTATGAAACCCTTTCTGTTGCTCACTTATTAGTGAAATTGGGCAGCACCTCAAGCTTGACAAACATCTCGTGTTGTGGTTCATGTTTTGGTCAATTAAGGCAGGAAAAGTGTATTGGAACATAAAGCTCAATACTAGAGTGCTAATGTTTGAACTCAGGGCCCTCTTTTTCCCAGGCTAGCAAATGTGTCTCCAGTCTAGACAACTGGCTCATGTGATGCAGCAGTGAGCCTCTGTCCCATTCTTTTATATAGGCATGTTGCTTGATCATGGCTAGGTATGGCAGAGTCAGTCTGGCTCCTATTTTCTCCAGTTGCAGAGAAAAAGTGAAAAGTCATGAGCTAGACAAACACTCCCCCTTACATAACTGATATTGCATTAATCATCATGGGAGGAGTGCAGATGTAGCAGTCCCTGACTTCTCTTGCAGATAGTACCTAGAAAAGAACAGGACAAGCAGTGAAAACAAGTCATATGTAGTAAGTAGCACATCCAGGAATGCGGCAGCCTCCTCACTTTGGCTGTGCCATGTATTCACAATGAGGTGTGAGCTCACCACCTGGTCAGCACATGCTCCTGCCAGAGCTCAGCATGAGCGGTGAGCTCTGATCTCACCAACTAATTTGGATGGGGTCTGGCCAGAACCCCTGCTTTCATGCAGCTTTGGAAGGGGTGAATGCTGCTGCTATTCGCCCTTCTCTTCAGCAACAGGGGAAAGGCTGGAATGAGCAGTAGTTGCCCCTGGGATCCAGAGCTGCACCTATGTAGGGGCTCAGAAAGGCCCTGTGCCAAGAGCTGACATGCAGCACAGCCGAAAGGAGCTGTGACTGTGCTGCCTCACCCCCTCTGGATACATTGTGTCACATTGGAATATATTATGATCTGTATCTACCTAATTTTCATCAAGCCAATGTGGAAAATTCACATGCTGATCAAGCTGATTTTATATTTTCAGGTTTTTTGGGTCATTCTGAAAGAAATTGCAAGACCGTAAGGGTTTAAACCTCCTATCAGGCTTGTGACTCCTCATTAACTAGGAGTCTCAACCTGCAACTTCATAATAAATTGTGTGCTTTTTATGCCTTTTGGTTGCCAAGCTTGCCTTTACAACCAGGAATGTCATGCATTTGTTTTTTTAAAGAAAAATGAAAGCTGGGATTCTTATGTAACATGAATCCAGGAGCTGGTTCTTACTCTATTAATATAATACCTCTCCTCTGATGGTGTTTCCCAGCTTTGTCGCTCAAAGCATTTTATAAAAAGAGAAAAAAAATACCATTATCCCCATTTTACAGATGGGGAGATTAAAGTATATAGAGAGAAGCAACTATCCCTGTAGAACTATAGCAAAATAGGCCTGAAAGGAGCTTCAGGAAGTCATGTAGTCTAATGCTGTGCTCAAGGCAGGATTGTTTGTATCTAAATGATCCCAGCCAAGCATATCTAAGCTGCACTTAACAGCTTCCAAGGATAGAGATTTCACAACCTCTCCAGGCAACCTGTTCCAGCAATTAGCAAATTCTTCCTAAATGCAAATCTAAATTTCTCTTGTTCCAATTTAAGCTGATTACTTCTCGTCCTGTCCCAGGAGTATAAAGCAAAGAGGTGCTAGTACTGACACTGGAAGCCAGTTTTCCAAAGAAGGGCTGTGTAAATAATGATTTTTTTTTGGTTCAGTGTCTAAACTAAAAAAATAAATGGTTTTAAAAATGATTGTTTGGGATAACCATAAACAAGTATGTCTGTTCCCCCTCTTCCTCTGTGAAAAACAATAAAAATCATTTCTGGGTTGAGTGAAACATTTTGCTTGACCTAAAACTATTTTTGTTTGATTTCCAGGTATGGGGGTTTTTTTTGGTTTTTTTTTAATTTAGCTAAATCCCTAAATAGAAAATCTTTTTGAGGTGGCAAGTAAAGGCATTTCAAAATGTGTCCAAATGAACTGCTTCCACATTTAAAAAAATTTTTTTTTTTCATCTGAAACTCTTTGCTCAATTAAGACTGATTCTCAGACAGTTTTGACTGACCTTTTCCAGTGAGCATGAACTTGGTTTTATACTGCTCTATGCATGTCCTTCCACAGCATCTGATGAAGTGCACTTGGGCTCACAAAACTCGTGCAATATATGTGTGTGCGCACGTGTGTGTGCGCGCGCGTGCGCACACACACACACTTTGGTTAGTTTATAAGGTGCAATTCTACTTGGCCTTCTACTTCACTGCCTTTTCCAATGAATAAGCTGGTTACCAAGGAAAAAAAAAAAGAACAAAAAGTTAAGACCCTAGAATCCCAGTCCTGTATGTGGTATCTGCCAGGCCCCTCTATTTTCTCAGCTTAGATATAAAGCAGTAACAAAATGGAATTAAGCTTTAGAGAGAGGCTGGTACTGGTTTCTTCTTCCTGAGGGCCATAAAGCTCCCTTAAGTAAAGAAGCCAGGTACTGAAATACATGAAAGAAGCAGCTTTGTGGAACAGATTTAGCTGCAAAGTTATTGTGGGCAAAGGGACAGGGAGGGCTTGAGTCCATATTGCAGATCTTATCTTTATTGTTCAAGGACTTTCATAAACTCTCTTCATGGGCAAGTGTTAACATATGAAATGCTGTTTGTTTTATCTGCCAGCAGCTGTTTGTTACCCTCCTACTTCGTTCCTTCTCAACTGCCCCAGAGGAAGTAAATTTCAAAGAAAAATGGGAAGCATTAAAAGATTTTATCAAGAAGAGACATATCAGAACTGCACACAAAGGGGAAGGGGAGTGTCAAACAGGAGAACTTTGGGACTGCATCAAACAAATCTCTGGGCAAAGATGCCACAGATGAAATTCAATTAAAATTACCTTCTGTACTATATGCAGTGTTAAAAATAAGAGCACAGACTATTTGCTGGAGAAAAAAAAGCTTAGCCTGGACCTGGTAGATTGCAATTGTTCAAAAAAAAATCCACACACAAACTGAGAAATCAAAAGTCTGTTATTTCTATGAATGACTATGCCATAAAGAACATCTAAATCTATTGATGCAAACCTTTTA
This sequence comes from Alligator sinensis, assembly GCF_000455745.1. Classification (NCBI taxonomy): domain Eukaryota; kingdom Metazoa; phylum Chordata; order Crocodylia; family Alligatoridae; genus Alligator; species Alligator sinensis. The sequence goes on from NW_005841837.1 coordinate 2,003,586, forward strand.
TTTTTGAGAAAACTCCCCCCCACCCCAATGCATTAAAGATAACAGTCTTCCACTAAACTGGAAGACTAAATTGTCACTATCACTTTGATATGGGCACCTTTGTAGGCACTTTTGATGTTTATCTATTTACACCAGTGCCTTTTTTGAAGATTTCCTGCAAATGTTAACAGAAGCTCTTTTAAAAATCAATAAAGGAACCAAATACAGAAGCGGTCACCAGTAGGGCACATTCTTTCATACCTTTAATGACTTTACTTTCAATAGAAAACACTATCTATAATTGCAAGGTGTAATGAGGGGAACATAGCCTTGTGCTATGCAAATACTTTCATGAAGAAATTCTACTCATCTCTTTTTTCAATTTCCCAGATATATTGCACAATGTGTGTTATGTTGTTTAGTGTCAATCTACATAATTCAGAGACTACACTGGGCAAGCTTTCATCTTCTCTCTCTTTCTCTCACACACACCAGTGGGTGCCCCAATACACATACACATGTGTATGTTGCTGATCCACTGAAATGTTCTAGGAGCTCAAGTCCTATTATCAAACACAACATTTCTGATAAATTTCAAAAGATAACCATTTTCCCATATGCGCACAAAATGCTGATGTTCCAAAGTTGCCACTTTTGGGCCAGAAAAAAAACACAGTATGTTTTTTAAAGTTTCAACCACTTGTACAGTGCCATTGGCCAAAACATGCTGAACTGGGACATGCACCATTGTAATAACATATTTGTCAGGATTGTTAGATCTTCATGTCTCAGCTTTGGCACATTAATTCATACTTAAGGATCTGAATTTAAGTAACCCAGTTGTCAGAGTTACTAGCCATAAAGAACATTATCCCTGATGAGCAAATTCTTTTGTTTCCATTACATTTGCTCACTTTGTCCTCACACACTATTTCAGGTTTGGGAATTCCATATACCTACAAACAAATAGCACTTACTACAGGCACATGTATGATCACCAACATATGCTTGACAGACCATCATATGTATGACAGACCTTGAAGTCCATTTTCTACACAGCTGTGCTCCCATCGCCATGATCTACCTAAGTTATATCAATGACATCTTCATTGTATGGAAAGGAATCTCTAGAAGAATTTCACCAGGACTTTAATAATTTACACCCCTCCATCAAGCTGACTCTACATAGCAAATTCATTTCCACATTGCCACCACATTATATCAGAAACCAACTGACCACAACAGCTACATCTTTCTTGCTAAGCACACCAGTAGATCCATTGTCTACAGCCAAGCTTTGCACTACAACTGTATGTGCTCTGTTGTAGGTGGAGGCACTCTCTCCTCCACTTACTAGGATGCACGTTAAGAATCTGGACCAGGGATTCCTATAATTACAACACAACCTCCAAACTGTAGCCACTCAAATCAACGAAGCCAGACTCAAAACCCACTCTGACCAAGGCAAAAACAACAGTCTCTCTGTTTGTTGCCTATAGTCCCCAGCTTGAACACCTTAGGCATATCATTGATGACTTCCAACCCCTCCTGGAAAACGATGGCCGTTCCAAAGTAGTAGTGGGGGAAAAAACTTATTGGCTTACACTAAGCCCCACAACCTCAAATGGCATCTCTCAAGCAACAGGCTACCTAATTCTAAATCTCACTGAGGCACCAGGCCTTGCAACAGACCCAGATGCCTTATGTGCGCCGGCCTCAAAGCAGACCACGTCATCACTGGACCAAATAACATGGATTATAACATGCAAGATTCAGTTCACTTGCAACTCCACCAAAGCCATCACCTGCTTACAGTGCCCCTCTGCTCTCTACATTGGACAGACTCAGAGGTCCCTACATTACAGGTTGAATGAACACTGCTCTGACATCATCTGCAGAAAGATGGGCAAGCCTATGACAGAACACTTTAACTTCCCTGGATCCTCTGACATGGACGCGAGCATGGCTGTTTTCAGACAGCAAACTCTTTAAATCCGATTTGAATGGGAAATTGTGAAACAAGAAATCATCCACAGACTGGATTGTGTTACATATGGTTTAAACAGGGACTACCAATTCTTATCCCATTATCTGAATTAGCTTTTGTGACTCCTTTGTTCCTATGGGTTTACTGCTTGTTTGTTTGCCTCTCCCACCACTGTTTCCCTTCCCCTCTCTCCATTCTCTCTCTCTCCTCCACTGTCTTTATTCTAATTTCTCTCTCCTATATACTCTGCTTTCTGCCATCTTTTCACATGAACTTCAGCTCACAAAAGCTTGTGGTATATCTACTTTGATTAGTCTATAAAATGCAAATCTACCCTGCTTTCTGCTCAGGGCTGCCAGTTGCCATTGTCCTCCTTGAGAAATGAAAAAAATCAAGCCCCTTTTATTCAAATATGGATTTCTGTTCCCAGCTTTAGATATCTAAGTATGAAATGTTTTCCAATTGTTCTTAATACATTAGCAATGTTTAAAGAAGAATGAAGAGAGGAAAACATATCACTAGACTGCTGTTGATCTTTGAATCGTTTTGTTTTCTTATTTGCTTTGCTAATTTTGTCAACTCCTCTAATTGACCAGGAAGGTAGGAACAATTCTTTTGGTTAAATATATCCTAATGATCATGGCTTCCATTGTCAGAAGGCATGTAATTACCAGGAGTTGTATCCTGGATTTTTTTAACAGTTATCTGGTATAATAAAAGGGTTGGGAGCCAAAATGGGCAGAACTGCAAGCAAAGAAGGCATCTTTTTGTGTCAATGACTTTGTTCTAAACAGGATGATGAGTCAGGATGTGAGCCACAACAAGCTTTAATACAAAGTTGATAAAATGTTGAGAATGGGGTCCTGCCTTCCTGTTGGCAGCTGGACTGGTCTTTCTATTCTAGCAACAGGCTGCTGCTTTAATGCAGTGCCATACATTGTTTTTACTTGGAGCTTTCTCTTGAGAAGGATTTATCTCCCCATCTTGACTTCATCCTACTAGAATGAACAGTGAACTTTCTTTCCCTTCCTTTCCCGCTGGTAAGAAACAGACTTGGACTGATATGACTGAGACAAGGAAGTCACGATCGGCATGTGGTTATCCGTGGTTGAAATGAAAGTCATGAATTTCCCTAACAACCTCTTGGTGTCCACACCAGTCCAGCAATATGAGTTGCTGTTCCCAAATGGCTAAATAGGGTCCTGATTGTTTTTGGAGCTGCTAGTAATTACTGTAAGACCAAGAATGCTGATAGGAACAGGTTACTGGCATCTGAAAAAGTGCAAATTTCAAGTGATTTGATGATGTAAATGTCCAAAAGTCTGAGGTGAAATCCTGGCTCCGCTGAAGTCGAAGGGAGTTTTGTTATCAATTACAGCTGAGCTTTCATGCAAAGCTTTCCCTGAACTTTGTTGGATCTGCAAATTCCTG
>NW_005841837.1:2007000-2027672 GCF_000455745.1 Alligator sinensis
CCTGCTGGATAATGCATTAAATCAGGCTTTGCCAGGAGAGTCCGCTCATTTTTGCTCACAGGTGAAAAGAGAGCAGCACTTACCTTGCTTGATACTTTGCCACAGCCAGATTCTGGTACTTAAACTGCCACTTAAAGGAAGACTTCAGAGCCCCTGAAGAGGTAGGATTACTTGTTCATTCCTGAAAGGCTATGGCCTCAAATCAGGGGCTCAGCTGGTCTAGCACAGCTGCTTATCCCAGTCTGACAGCTCCTGAGCTGAGCACCCAAGCTAGACACAGGTGGCCAGGACCTTCCACCTGGGCCTAGCCACACATCCACTCCCTGCCACTGGACTGACCAGCCAGGACCAGATGACTCTTCACCCCCTCCCTATATAACCCCCTGACCCGGAGGGGGAAATGTCTGGGAAATGGGTTCAACTCTTAGCTAGACTGCTTTGTTGTTCCTGAGGGCTTATGACTCTACTGCAGGGGCGGGCAATTATTTTGGGCAGAGGGCTGCTTACTGAGTTTTAGCAAGCCATCGAGGGCCACATGAAAGGCAGCCAGGGGCAGATTAATATTAATTTTCTAAATTTTTTTAGGGGCCCCGTGGGTTGGATAGAATGGCCTGGTGGGCCGCATCCAGCCCACGGGCTGCATTTTGCCTACCCCTGCTCTACTGGCTCTCTGCCTGACCCTTTGGGTCCCTAACTCCGTCTCTTCCTCAATCCAGCTCTTGACAGATGATGTGTCAAAGGAGGTGAGAGGAAAGGTGTATTTGAGCTGAACCCTGTTGCCCCTTCCCAAGTGGTGAAGCGATAGTCATTACCAACTGATGGGTGTTGGTAGCTCATGTAAAACAAAGTGGCAGTATCAGTCCAGTCCAAAAACACTATTAGAATTGGTGCTGACTGGAAACCATGCCCTTGTGGGGAAGAGCTGAAGGATGTGGAGAACCAGAGCCTCAGCTGGTGTAAAATCAGTGTTGTACTATCCTCTGGGCTCAGGGCCTGAAGGGTTTGACTGGTGAAGAGCTGGTACTTTAGTTTTATACCACTTGGGGACTCAGTTACATGAAGAGGGGCTGCAGCAAGCTTGTTAAGCACTAAGCAGTTGGAGCATGCCTGAGGAGAGGCCCTAGCCTGAGGAGGTAAAATTCTCACCTGCCCCTACTTGTATTCAGCTGAAATGGTTTTAAATTGGCAGTGGTTGGGGAGAGTTACATTGACTGACATTTTCCAGAACAAAGCCCAGTTCTCCTCCTGCCCTATATCTTGTGGCATGTCTCCTGCCTGTGCCAAGCAGGCATCAACACACTCTCAAGAGGCACCATCAGAGGCACCATTTGATAGCCACATTGCACAAATGTCATTGAATCTGTAAGGCAGTGGAGAGTCAGGCTTGGTGGATTTCATCTACCACCAGGTCACCCCTTAACCCATCTTTCTGCATTCCTATGGCCTCCTGTACCCAAATCATCTTGCATTGGCAACAGGTTTTGCTGCTTTGCTGGGAATCACCCTTTTATTTTTATGTAGTGACTAATTTTTATTCCTGGTCAGGACTTGCTTCCTCCCCTTACCTACCCGATGCTTTCCTGTGGTTACTTACTCTCCTTAATAGTCTCTGATGAAGTATTTTATCCAAAGCGGTTTGGAAACCTCAATAGGTGGTCTCTCAAGTAATCTAATCTTGGACAATGCCCTCATCTGTTGTGATCAGTATTGCATCTTTGAAGTCAAAGTACCATTTTACAGCTGAGGAGAATCCAGCATTTGAGAATCTGTCCCATTATAGATTCATAGATGTAAGGGTTGGAAGGGACCTCAACAGATCATCGAGTCCGACCCCCTGCCTGGGCAGGCAAGAGTGCCTGCCCAGGCACTCTTGCCTGGGGTCAGTCTTAATTCTGGAGATATTTACTGCAGAGATGTGACTTTACTTTATAGAAGCAAGGCTAGTTTACCCCTATCACATTAATAATGTCTGAATGTTGTACACTTCTATCCCTAACAGATTTCTCCTTTTAGTACTTTAAAAAAAAGGATGACTACAGCATAGGCCGCTCTCTAGTCAAGCAGCTGTTCTGGATGATATAATGCATGTTTTTGTCAACAGCCCAGCCGTTTCATTCTTGAGTTCCTTAGAAATTCCCAGGCAAATGTCATCCAGCTCTGGCAATCAACTGGCAGGCTATCTCTCAAGCTGCTTTATCACTTCTTGTTGGGACACCTCTGTTTGTGACAGTGGCTCGTCACTAGAGGAGATGCCAGGTGCCTTTTCCATGGCTTTCCCCAGGCGCAAGCATCACAATGCTGTTTCCTTGCAAGAAAGAACCAATACCAAGTCTCTGGGAAAGAACTGGCCGCCAGAACAAATCACATAAATGGGTTCTGAGAGTTCAGATTATTATTTGCTGTTGCAACTATTTAAGGAGCATCCAGGAACTGAGGCAAGAATGAGGGCCCCATTTTTCAAGGCATTCTTCAAACAAACAACAAAGATCATAGCCGGATGCTTAGCTGGATCTTATTCAAGTTTAGAGAGCTTATGGAATTTCAGGTATTTCCTGATTCCAACTCTCAGGACTACCCAGTGTTTACATTTCTGAAGTTTTAATTGCTTCTCCCAGGAGCCTGGTAAGATGGTTCTTGTCAAGTTTATTATCCAGCACACAGGAGAAGAGGGAGACAGAGAAGGTTTGTACTAGAACGAGGAGGAGTGAGGTCAGAGCCCATGAACTAGAATTATTTTTCCATGCACAGTCATAGATTCATAGATTGTTAGGGGCTGGAAGGGACCTTGTAGATCATCGGGTTCAGCTCCCCTGCACTAGGCAGGAAAAGACAACTGGGGTCAAGTGACCCCAGTGAGGTGACTGTCCAGCCTGTCAGACCACTAGTCTATCCCTCTTACTAAATATATATAATCTTAGTGGCCTTTTTTACCAGTCCCACTAAAACCACGAATTGGGAAAAAGGGAGTGGAAAGGGGGAAACAAGCAAGTCCTAACAGCTTCTTGGAGGGGAACATCCATTGACATTTGAAACAAGGTCATCAGTTTGAAAAAAGTCCCCAAGATCACGATACCCAGAGAAAACTAGGTGGAACGCTCTTATCTGTTTTTTTTTACAGATTTTTTACGTTGTGCCCAACAGCATTCTTGGGAGTATAAACTGTCTGAGTCACTGCTTTGCCAACAGACCGGTTGCATTTTGCCTCATCCACTAGCATAATGGCATTATTCTGGAGATCTCACCAGTGTACCCCTCCCTATGACTCACAAGAGGGCATTCATGATTAACAGGCACAAGCACTGCAGGCACGTGCATGAGCAGAAAGAGAGAGATGGAGGAGGGCAAGTGAGCTTGAGAAGCGCACATGGGATGAGGCTCCCCCCCAACCCCCCTCCCCCGAGATGATTGCAAGATGATTTTCTGCAGACAGCCCTTCAGACATGTGGAGCCCCTGTGAGGGCAGTGAGATCTGTGAGTGCAGGGGTCCCCTGGTGCAGTATATTAATAGATTATAGCTTAAGGCCCTTAGAAACACACTTGGAGTTGTATATACCATACCTACATCATTCATTTGGTACATGCCATTTTAAAGGTTAGAGGTTTGAATTTTTTTTAACACCCTCTCTTTATGATACAAGAGATTTGAATCCGTTCCTATTTTAAACAAGCTCAGTCAGTCATCCTCCTCTAACTGTTCACATGGGATAGAAATATCCAAAGCCCCCAAGTGATTTAGGAGCTAAAGTCCCATTGAAAGCCAATAGGATGTGGGCATCTAAATTACTTCAGCACTTTTGAAAGGAAAAAGCCACCCACAATGAACTTGGAGATACTTTATAAATGTCCAAAGAGGGCAATAGAAGAATTGGAAACAGAGGTTTTATTGACTTTAGCCTGAACAGCAGTTAAGATATGTAAAGTGTTATCCAAACATCCTATGTGACCTCCACAGTGCTGAGAGAAATTTTGGAGAATAGTAAACAATAGAAAAATACCCATTCTTGTCATCAACCTATTTCTGATCTAGCAAGCACTCTCAGCACAGCAGCCTTTAAGTTCTACCCAAACTGAACAGGCTATTATTTCCAAAAGCTTAAAAAATATGTCTTGATCTCGCATGTATGATGTTGAGTATGTCTTTCCAGGTAGTTGACATGCAATCTTAGCTGATGTTTCTTTGATATATTAGCACTTAAAACCATAACAATTTGAAATGGGTCAGCATTGTCAACTCTCCCAGCTTGTTCCAATTTGGATATGGAAAGCACATGTCTTATTTTGTTCTGCATTTGGCAAGGATACTCAGGATGTGTCTGATTTGTTTCTGAGCCCCTTTCTTCTCTGACTCCCATATCAAAGAGAAATACAGCCTGAGCATTTTCAAATCCTCAGTCTTAAGCTTCAATGCTCAGGGAGTTAGCAAAGTTCCTCTTCTGCAAAATATTTGCAAATATGGCAATATAAAATGCAAAGAATAAAATCCACAAGACATTAACCAAAAGTCTCTGAAATTGCTTATACACAATTTAAAAAACCCAGTCTCATAAAGACTTCAACCCAAAAGACAACACAAGCTTTGCAGTGTGTCCAGAAAGTGAGCCAGTATGTATGTTATTAGTCTGCTAATAACACCCTTCCTTTTAAGCACGGAGAAGGCAGGGTAGGTCATGCTGCTGATTTAAAAGGCAGGTGAAATCACAGAGAGCTTGTGCTTATTAGCAAATTAGGACCCAAAAGAGTTGTGGTAATTAACACACCGTAAACACTATACAGAGACTGCTGTGTTTAAAAAACTGACCTACCAAGGCTCAAGGATGGCTTATTGGGGGATTTGCCCCTGCTTCTGAGGTCTTCTAGGCTCAGGGAAGAGGGAGGCTGTCAAGAAAATGATTCAGGCTCCCACAGGGCTCCAGCACAGACTAGAGCACCTGAGCACTTCATCACTGATACAAAGTCCCTGGGTGACTTGTGCCAGAGAAGGATAAGCCCCTCGCTAGCCTACTGCCAGCACCCCTTCTCCACCTCATATGGAAGGGGACATAGTGGGGCAAGAAAGTGCTGGGCTGCCTTCACTAGCTTCCCACCTTTCCCCCTTTATGAATGAAGAGTTCTGCTGGCCACATCTGGCCCAGATACAACTACCTGTGCTGCCTGAGCACCACCAAGTGGCCAGAGCTGACTAACCATTGACTCACCAGCAAAAAGGAGCCTTCAAGGCCAATTGGACATGTGTGTTGACCCTCTCCCACAGGACAAACCTCACTGAGAGAAGGAAGTAGTCCAAAGCTCTCAGAGCATTAAAACCAGCACCTCAAACTCTACCCAGAAGTTTTCAGGCAGAAATATAAGGGTAAGAGTATAGTAACAAAAAGGATTAGAGTCAACCTGAGTTGTTTGGCCCTGTCTGCTTGGCCCTGCTTCAACTTACTATTCATGGGGTTGTTTGCAGCCAAGCTCTTATATATATGACCACATAAAGGACAGGGCAATGGAGAATGAGGCCCCTTGGGTCTAGGTTTGAAATGATAGTGGCTGGGGGGAAAAATACCCTTTGGGATGCAACTTCCAAACATGGTCCTATTTCAGTGACCAGCGTGAAAGATACTAAAAGGGGCCAGGCTGTCCATTACTTTGCATTCCTCATACTCCATGTACATTTTCTGAAAAATACAGTAAAGAAGTAGAATCGTAACCCTTACTACTCTGCACTGACCCATGTTGTGGTCCAGGTTCTTTTAAGGAGCAGACTGCACCATCTTGAGAAACAGCTCAGCTTTCACCATTCCTTTTAAGACATATATCCCTTCCTGAGCAGCCCCTGGGGTGTTGCAGATAAATGACACCGCTGGTTGGCAGCATATGAGATTAATAGGGAAAGCTGGTTATTTGACATGCCCTATATAATAGGTACTAGCCAACTGCCCGTCATGGATGTTGGATTTAAAATAACGAATGAGGGTTTACATGGCCGCCCCTCCCTGTCCCCCACACCCTGCTCACCCTTGGGGTCGACCATGTAAACACTCCCTGTGCCACTGCCGCCTCCTCCAGCCACCGGTGCAGGGGCTCCTTCCTCCCACCCACTTCCACCTCCTCTTCTGAGCAGCAGGGCTTCCCCACTCCTCCCTGCCTCCCCTCCCCACTCCCCTCTATCCCTGCCGCCTCCCCTCCCTGCCGGCTGTTGGGTACGTGGGCTCCCACCTCTGCCTCCTGCCTGCCTCCACCTCTGCCTCCTCCACTGAGCAGCGGGGCTTCACCCCACTTTCCCCGCCTCCCTGCTGGCTGTTGGGTGCATGCACGCCCGCCTCCACCCCCTGCCTGCCTCTGACTCCTCCATGCCTGGGCCCTTGCAGCCTGTTGCTGCAAACCAAAAGCATTATGGACAGACAGACACGCAGACAGACACACAGACAGACAGACTAAACCCTTTATTATATTCGAATTTTGGGTGAGGAATCTGTGTTCTGTGTTTCAGTCAAGCAGTTTCAATGAGTTTTAAGCCATCCTACTGGTCTGCTGCATTGTGTGAGAGAAATATGGGAATGAAAACCTTGGTAAGATTTCAGTTATTTGTATTTCTTACGTGGCTGCCACTGAGAGCGTTTTTAAAGTAGCTTTTCTCTAAAATGCAGATTGCTAAATTGTCTTGTTTGCAAGAAGAATGGTGACATCTGGTCACAAGATTTTCAAATATGTTCTGCATTTTGAACACTGGATAGCTGCTTGCTAATCTTTTTGTCAGTTATCTTCATAGGGGTGATAGGCCAGATTTTCCATCAATGGGTAATCTGCCTTCTCAAGGCCATGTCAGGCTCCTCAAAAAGTTAGCTTGTATTTTTCATGTTTCAGGGGAGGAGGAAGGTGTGCTGCAGACATATCTGCTGTGAATATTTTTAGAACTGCTGCCTTAAGTGGGACTTCTCCTGAGGACCCTGCTAAGGGTGATTGGACCAAGCTATCCAAGTAGGTTGGATTTGCTTGAAGGCCTTGGATGGAGGCAATACTAGGCAGAGAGACTAAAATTAATAAACCATAACAAGAGTAAGAACGAAAAGACTTTTCAGGTCATTGAGCCCTCTGACAAAAAACTGACATCCCAGAGCCTAAGAGGTATCTCAGGGACAGGAAGTCATGAGTGTCATCAGTATATAGCCCACACCTACATTTGAACAGTATCTTGCTGTGCCTGAAGAAAGCCCATGAGATAACATTATTGCCTGGCCCCTTATCTCCAGTTCCTGTTTCATGAAAACCCAGAAAACGGCATGAGCTGACAAGTTTGCAAACCCTCTGCTTTTATGTTAACTCATTTTTGGATGTAAACCAAAGTGTGACTGGTCATATGCTTGTGGGAGCATCGATACAAGTCCACAGGGCAAAGATGGCAAAAAGAAAGCTTTGGAGCTTCATACAGAGAAAAGAAGCCCATAATGATATTCTGCAAAGCATGCAAAGTATTCTGCAAAGTATCCTTTGCTTGAAAGTCCTTAGAACCTTAACATTTTCAGTTGTAATCTGCCTAATACAAGTAGGCAATCTTCCTCTGACCAGTGTTCTGGTCCATCTGGTGCTGTATTCCTGGGAGACAGCAAGAAAGAAAGGGTTAATCACTGCACAATGCCTACATTTGTAATGTAGAAAGCTTTGTAATTTGAATTGCTGGGGCAGTTCAGATCTTAGCCAAGTGATTTAATTATCAAACGTTGTAATCAGCTCCAAATTCCAATTTGACTGACTTTGATAAAAATCTGGGAGTTTCATAGTTTCTAGGGTCGGAAGGGACCTGAACAGATCGTCAAGTCCAACCCCCTGCCCTGGGCAGGAACGAGTGTTGGGATCATAATACTCCAGCCAGATATCTATCCAACCTCCTCTTGAAGACTCCCAAGGTAGGGGAGAGCACCACCTCCCTTGGAAGCCCATTCCAGAGCCTGGCAGCCCTGACTGTAAAGTAATGCCTCCTGATATCAAGCCTGAACCTGCTCTCAGTCAATTTGTCGCCGTTATTCATTGTTATGCCAGGTGGTGCCCAGGGAAACACAGCCTCACCTATTTTCCACTAGTCCCCCCTGGTGAGTGTATAGACAGCCACCAGATGGCCTCTCTCTGTCTTTTCTTTAGCCTCTCTTCGTAGGGCCTGTCCTGCTGCCCCTTGACCATGTGAGTGGCCCTCCTCTGGACCCTCTCAAGGTTAACCACATCCCTCTTGAAGTGCGGTGCCCAGAACTGGACGCAGTATTCCAACTGTGGCCTGACCAGTGCCGCATAGAGGGGAAGGATCACTTCCCTGGACCTGCTTGTGATGCACTGTAGAGTTATAACTGCACAGATGCCTCCTTTGGTCCCTTTATTTTTGGTGTGAATCTGAAGAATCAATTAATTTGATGGTTAATTTTTAACCCAGTATTTATGTTCATTTATTGATTTGACCTTGGCTGGATTTCCATTTGATATAGGTAGGGGCTCTTATTTTAGCATTAGGAATAGTAACCAAGGCTTGCAGATATATTTTTTTTCATTTTATGTTTATTGAATGTTTTTAATAAATTTACTACTGAGTCGCATTTCTTTCATTAAGCACAGCAGGTCCAGACTCCCAGAGGACCAAAGATGGGTATCATCTAGTCAGCCTAACAGCCTGACCTGGTCTGCCTGATTAGCCATTGGTTCTTGCATTTTTTAAAATAAATAAGTAAATAAAAGCCAAGCTCTTTGATTCGTGTATGTAATAAATGGAGGGAAATAAGTGCAACAAACTGATTTAGTGTCTAAAAATAACGCTTAGCAATGTCATGAGCTAAAATATATTTCGTCTCCCTGTGATTATACCATTGGCAAAGGGGAGAAGAAAAAGATGTTCTCCCTAGGCAAATGCAAACATTCGAAGGTGTTGATGAGACTGTCAACCTGCTAATCTCAAGTGGTACCAGAATTGGAGCTGTCAGGAAGCACTGAATATTTTCCAAATAATTTTTTTTTTCCATGGGAAACAAAATGCTACCTTTCCAGCACAGAAAATATAGAATACACCACGTTCAGAAAAAGTCAGTGCTGTTATTTAGTACAATGCAAATTGAATTCCATGCCCACATCTCTGTCCTCCTCTGCTTATGTTGTCAGTGATTATATGCCTCTAAATAACAGCAGGGTGAACAGAAATTGTGCAGTGCGGGTCTTTTTGTCGGCATCATTAAATGCAGGCCAGCGCAATAAATTCCAATGTCAGTAGTTTAAGAATTTCATCAAGGAACATGAGAGAATTGATCTTGAGAAGTGGCTGCATAAGGACAACTGAACTCAATGATTTATTATTTGTTATTATTTAATACACGCTATAGGAGATCAGAGATCAGGTATTCATTGTCCTAGAAACAAAGAACGACAGACAATCTCTGCTGACCCAGACAGTTCATGGTGTACACATAAAAGACTTGACAAGAAAAAATCAAGGCCCAGAGAAGTGCAAAGACAACCAAGTTTACAGGCAGCATCAACAATAGACCCACATGTCTCATAACTGTTAGCTAAGCAGCCTATCCTTTAAGCTACACAAAAGACAGCATTATGCCTTTGTTATGGTTCCTAAAATGACTCTCTGCTTAGAAACATGGACACACTGCTTCAAGAGGACATATCACAGTGGTTCTTTAGCTGTGGCCTGGCAACCACACCACAACTTCAGTGGAACTATGCCATTTTATACCAGCTATGGCTTTGGGCCATAGTTCTAAAACTAAACCAAGGTATGTGACTGTGCCATTTTCTGGAGCATGTAATGAAAAAGCAGACATAACAGTTAATAACACAGTTTATCATGCATTAGCAGATGCATGATGAATAGATCCAAGGAGGTGATACTTCCCCTCTATGCGGCATTGGTCAGACCGCAGTTGGAGTACTGCATCCAGTTTTGGGCACTGTATTTTAAGAAGGATGTGGATAACTTTGAGGGGGTCCAGAGAAGGGCCACTCATTAAGGGTTTGCAGACCAAGCCCTATGAGGAGAGACTAAGGGACCCGGACCTCTTCAGCCTCCTCAGGAGAAGGCTGAGAGGTGATCTTGTGGCCATCTACAAATTCATTAGCGGGGGGCAACAAGGAACCAGAGATGCTGTGTTCAACAGGGCGCCTCTTGGGGTAACAAGGAACAATGGTCACAAACTGACAGAGAACAGATTTAGGCTAGACATCACGAAGAACTTCTTCACAGTAAGGGTGGCCAGAATCTGAAATGGACTTCCAAGGGAGGTGGTGCTCTCCCCTACCTTGGGGGTCTTTAAGAGAAGGCTGGATAGGCATCTGGCTGGGGTCATCTGACCCCAGCGCTCTTTCCTGCCCAGGGCAGGTGGCTGGACTCGATCTGTTGAGGTCCTTTCTGACTCTAGCATTCATGAATCTATGAGTCTATGAAAACCAGCCTGAATCACCCCAGGCTTATGGCAATTGAAATCAATGACACTAAATTTGAATAACACTGTAACAACATAAGAACTGCCATTGACTGGGTCAAACTATAGGCCCTTCTTGCTCAGTGTCCTATGTCACACAGGGGCAGAGTGGATGCTGGAAGGGAGAGTAAACAGGGTATGACCAGGGGGTTTTCCACTGTTCTTTTCTCATTGTAGCCTCCAGCATTTAAGGTTTAGGAAGTTCTGATTTAGAAGCTGTATCCCTGACTCCTCTGCTCAATGGCTACTGATGCCCCTTTCCTCCAAGAAAGCGTCCAATCCCTTTTTGAACCTGGTTAAACTGTCAGCTTCCACAACATCTGGTGGCTGTAAGTTCCGCACTTTAATCACACGCTGTGTGAAAAAACATTTCTTTTGTTAGTTTTAAACTTACTACCTACTAGTTTATGACCTCTAGTTCTTGTATCATGAGAGATAGTAAATAATAAATCCCTTATCACACACACCCCTTCAAGCATTTATTTTCTAAACTGAAAAGGCTCCCCTCATATGGAAGCCCCTCCATACCATACAAAAATAATGGACTAAATATATACATAGGATTTATGGCACATGTTAACCTGCCTGCCATCCAGTAACTCCAGGTAACCTCTATATTTTACCAGCTACATTTTATCAGCTGTTGAGATTCCCTTCCTTTGTTCCCCCCCACCTACCTGTCTCACACCCATTAACTCCTATCCCCTCTGATCTTTCCTGCCATGTATTTGCATTTTCACAGACCTGCATTTTGCATATTGGCTTAAGCTTCTATTCCAGCATTTCTCAACCTGTGGGTTGAAACCCAAAGTGGGTCACAAGAATATATGAAAGGGTTGTGAACAAACTTTAAAAATGGATTTTCCTTTAAAGGAGAAAAATATAGGAACCTGTGGCTTTTCCCTTGCAGGCTGCCAGAGATCCAGGCTACAAGGGGCTGCTGGGGGTCCCCCATGCCTCACACACTGGGGGGGCTAAGGCCTGGGGGCAGGGGGTTAGCAGACCGAGAGTGAGGGGCACTGGGTCGGGATGGCTATCAACTTTACAAATGAATCCTGATACAAAAAAGGTTGAGAACCACTGCTCTATTCGACCCTAGAGAGAAGAAAAACACCAGAAGACTCTCCCTATGTCTAAAGAAGGGTGCCTGTGCCTAAAAGCTTACAAAGAACAATTTTTCCAACTGTTCAGATATCACATTTACCCACATAACCTTGTCTGCCTCCATACCATAATCATTCTTGTTGCCCTTCTTTGTACCTTCTCTAGTCCTTATCCTTTCTGAGGTGCGGGGACCAAAACGGGATACAATATTCAAGGTGTGGCGATACCATGGATTTATAAAGGGGCATACTACTATTTTCTGTTTTGTTTACAGTTCCCTTAATAATCCCTAACACTTTGTTTGCTTTTTTGCTGGATGATGAACACTGAGAGGATGTTTGTAGTGAACTGCCCCCGTGACTCCCAGATCTCTTTCCTGTGGTAATAGTGTAGGCATAGTTTGGGTTATTTTTTCCCACAGGCATCACTTTACAATTATCTACATTGGATTCCATCTGCTATTTAGTTGCCCATTCACTCAATAGTGCAAGATCCTTCTGTAGTTCCTCACAATCCACCTTGGTCTTTACCACTTTGAATAATTTTATGAGTATTTTAACACCAGTCCCAACACAACCCTGAAAGTCCCTGCAGTTTATTCCTTTCCATCCAAAAAAATGACCATTTATACATACTCTTTGTTGTTTATCCCTAAAGCAATTTCTAATCCACAAGTGAACCTTCCCTCTAATCCCATGACTACTTAACTTAATTAAAAGCCTTTGATGCGGGACTTTTTCAAAGGCTTTTTGGAAGTCCTGATATACTGTATCAACTGGATCACCTTGATCTACCTGTTTATTGACACCCTCAAAGAATTCTATTAGGTTGGTGAGACATGCTTTCCTATAACAAAACCATGCTGATTCCTCCCCAGCAAGTCATGTTCATCCATGTACTAAAAGGATCCTAGGATAAATGCCATCAGGTCCTGGTGATTTCTTACTGTTTAATTTATCAATTTCCTCTATTATCTCATCTATGGGGTTCATAATTTGGGTCAGCTCCACTGCCTTGTCCCTAGAGTGAAATGGATCTGGTGAGGGAATCTCCTTCACATCTTCCATAGTGGAGACAGATGTAAAGAATGCATTTAGTTTCTTTACAATGGCCCTGTCATCCTTTAGCACTTCTTTTACACCCTGATCATCCAAAGGCTCAACTGACTCTGGGGCGGGTCTTTGGCTTCTAATATACTTAAATACATTTTTATTGTTGCCTTTTATGTCCCTAGCAAGTTTTTCCTCAAATTATTTCTTAGCTTGTATTATTACAATTTTATGTTTTATTTGTCATAGTTTGTTCTCGTTTTATTTTCCTCATTAGGATTAATTTCCACTTTAAAAAAAAAAGCCTTTTTTCTATTGCCTCTACAAATCTGCCATTAAACCATGCTGCCTTTGTTTCAGTTAGCTTTCCTTTTTTTTTGATTTGCAGTATGCATTTGCTCTGTGCCTCCTATATGATGTTCTTAAACAGTTCCCATGCTGCTTGCAAGTTCTGTAGCTCCTTAGGGGCCCCTTTTAACTTCTGTCTAAGTAGTTTCCTCAATTTAATGTCATCTCCCATTTTAAAGTTAAAGGCCACTGTGGTAGATTTTCTTCTTATCTCCCCTCCTACATGGGTGTCAAACCCAGTTGCATTATAGTTACAGAGCGGCTCAGTAACACTTACCCTATGCACCAAATCCTGTGCACTACTTAGGACTAGGTCAAGAATGGCCTTTCATTTGTAGGTTCTGTGGTGGGCCAATAGGGGACGCTCCTGCACTGAGCCACCCACCTTACTGAGTCTGACCAAAAACCATGCTTGAGTGTCTCCCCTGGGGCACCTACGTCTGCCCAACCCCCTTCCTGGATTATGGGATTTTTTTCCTGGAGCCTACTTGCAAGCCCGGGGTAACCGCTGCCACCACCCGGACTCAGGTCTTTGTTAGGGGTCTGTGCCACCTGGGGTACGCAGACCCTGTAAACCTTGAGGGTGCATAACCCACTGTGGGTTTTTGGGGTGCTTCTATTAGCCTGAAGCATATACAAGCTGGCCCATCTTAGCCAGCGAAGTAAGTGAGCCATAAAAAGGCTAGTCCCTTCCCTCTAAAGCACACCATGAAGCGTGCTATAACAGATAGCTTTATTGATCCAAGTGGAATAGGGAAAGGAAGGAATACAAAACAACAGAATATAGAAAGAAAACCAACCTTGAGCAAAACAGCATAGGCTTGATGCCTTTTGATACGTGACTAAAACACTGAAATCTAAGTCCCTAGCTAGAATTCAGGTAAGTTACTCACATCCCCACCCAGAGAATGCTGGAGGCCCAGAACTTGATTCAGTGACCAGAAGATGCATCTCCCCCTCCCCCCACCCTTTAAGATGGAGGGATCCTGTTAAATAACCTTTCTGAACTCATCACCTGGACCCAACCAGGGTCAGGTATTTTCTAAGCACCACTGATGCTAACCAGTCAGTTTGAACTATGTCAGCCCTCACCTTGATGAGTGACCACTGCCTTAGGACCACCCCTTCAGGTAAATGGCAGGAAAGGTCACACAAAAGATCTGGTACAGGAAGAGAAAATCCTCTCCCCACCCAGGATCATCTAGGCAACCAGGTTGATAAACACATGGGCAGAGAGAGAGACATACAAAAGAGGATAACAACCAACCAAAAGAGGGGGCTGGGATGGAGTTTTTTTCACAGGTTCCAGGACTAATTGCTCCAGAAAGCAGTCTTTTATACTGTCAAGAAATGCTTGATCTCTATATCCTGGCCTGAGGTTAGATTGGCCTAGTCTATTTGTGGATAATTGAAGTTGCCCATTATGGCTGTCTTTCTGCTTTCGCAGATTCTCTCAGCTCCTGTAGCATTTCTAGCTCATTGCTGCCATCCTTTTCTGGGGGTCAATAATATAGCCCCAGACATACTTTTTTCTATTGGAATTTCTGTCTGCAGAGATTCTATACTACCTATCTTATCAGTTAAAAAATCTTCTCTATTTGTTTTGATACAATCTTTGATGTAAGGGTAGAACTCTTTCATGAGTACAACCTATTCTATCATTCCTGTATAATCAGTATCCTTGTATTGCAATATCCTGTTGATTTTCCTCATTCCATTGTGTTTCTGAGATACCTACGATGTCAATATTGTTAGTTACTGCTCAACACGGAAGTTCCCCCATCTTGGATCTTAAACTTTTGATATTAGCATATAAGCACTTATACTTTTTCTCATTGTCCATTTGGAACTGACCTTTTAATCAGTAAATCTGTTTGTTTGTGCTGGTCTTCAAAACAGAGAAATCAGGCATTTCTTCAGATGTACCTGAGTAATTGTATCTGCTGTGCAGCAAGCTGAGCCTACCCTCAGCTGTACCCTGCATACTGCATCTGTCTTTGAAAGGCCTCAGAAAGTGGAAGGGTGGGGACATGTCCTATTTCCCTTGGTGGAAAGTAGCAGATAGAGTTTGACTAAGTTGCGTAATATGGTCTTTGAAAGAAAACAGAGAGGATGAAAGCAAAGCACAAAATAGGAAACAGTGAAATTTGTTGAGCTTAGATTACTGGGGCAGTGAATTGGTTGAGAGAGACAAGCTAAGGAGTCTCCTATAGAGAAGCCGCC
Organism: Alligator sinensis; assembly: GCF_000455745.1. Classification (NCBI taxonomy): domain Eukaryota; kingdom Metazoa; phylum Chordata; order Crocodylia; family Alligatoridae; genus Alligator; species Alligator sinensis. The sequence goes on from NW_005841837.1 coordinate 2,022,173, forward strand.
AGCAAATTTCACATCCCCAGCTACTGTAAAACAGCATAGCTCCAAACACAGTAGAGAGATGCTGAATTACCCCAGCAGAAATCTGGCCTTGGGGTTATGTTTTAATGTGTGAAATAGAACGGTAATTCCTCACACATCAGTTCGGGAATGTGTTGCCATCTTGAGTTGTTTCATTTTGGATTGCCTCCTCAGCCATTTCTACAAAAGGAATTCAGGCCCTAGGTAGACATTACACTTAAGACATAATTAAATAGTTAATCATGTCTTAAAGCGTAAACCAACCACATGTTCAGGGGATTAATGGTGCAATAAAATAGGGAATTGACTATAAACCAGCTACATAAAATAGGTGTAATAACTTTGTAGCCAGTTTCTATTGCACCTTAAATTGAATGTGTGGCAGGGACTGCCCCAGGACTTGAGCTGCAGAGTGGTATCGATTGGCTGATCATCAGCTGGCAGGGATGGCTCGGGGCTTGAATCGCAGGGAGATCCCTTCCAGTTTACAGCAGATCAGGACAGCCCTGGGGCTCAAACCCTGGGGACCTCCCAGCCAGCTGATTGTTGCCTGGCAGGGCCTGCCCCAGGGCTAAAGCCCCTGGGCCATCCTTGCTAGCTGATGGTATATTGGGACAGCCCTAAACTTGAACCCCACTGTGGTTCCAGTCCTGCCACAATCAGCTGGTTGACACTACTTTGGGGCTCAAGCCAGTGAGGCATCTAATGCTGCCAACAATCAACTAATTGGGCTGGCTCTGGGGCTTGAGCCGCACGGCAGTCTCCATCAGCTGATTGTTGTTCAGAACAGGACTACCCCAGGACTCCAGCCCTGGGGCAGTCCTGATCTACTTATCATCAGCTGATCATCAGCTAGCTCCAGGGACCACACAAGGGCTTAAACTGGCCCCATGGGTATCTGGAGCCAGCCAACAATCAACCAATCTTGATCCTGGGCTCCTTGTGTACCAGCAGTATAGCACAACTGGGCTTCCTACTATGAATGTGAAGCATGGCAAGGGCATGATTGTTTGAATCAAGACTCAGATCCCATTGAATCAAGGCTCAGATCCCATTGTGCCTTCAAATGAACATTTGTCAGAGGCTTCAGAGACAGAAGGAGAGTGAGAGTGAAGGAGGAGATGAGAAGGAAAAGATCAATGAACATAAAGACTGGAAGTTTCACTCTGAAACATGCAGCTGATGTAACAAAGCAGTACTAGTAGCCACCTAGGATTAATTATTTCCTGATGAATGTCATACTTTCATCATCATCTCCTCTGCAACATTCATGCCCCACCCAAAAGGAATAGCAGTGAAACCAATTTAAGACCAGTTCTTGAGAGCTATGCCACTTAACCACTAGTAATTTGGGTCATAGGTGGAATATTTGACATCAACCTTTTACCTAGCGTTATATAACATCCCAGCTTGTTTTTCATTCTTCTTTACTAGTGTCATTCTTGCAGGTGTAGGAGCACCTACAATTAGCTAATACATAATATTTAGATATTAAAGGCCCCATCAGGAAAGAGAGCCTACATCAGCTTTCACTGTGCCAGGTGCTGTACAGACATATAATGGAGACTATATATATGTAACCCTGTTTATATTTTGCATGTTTGACATGGTTCTGTTCTATAATAATAGTTTTACCCATTTCTCATCTGTATATCCTCATTAGTATATGAGTTTGAGGGGCACCTGTTTTCATTGTTTGTGGGCATGGGTTATGCTGTTTGAGGTTAAAGTGTATGCATGCCTCATGCTGTGGGTCCAGCCTGCAGGCAGCACATTCCCCATGCTGGTCCCAACATGCTGTGTGCACAGTGAGCCCTGAGGCTGGTGTTTGCTGCACACGCTGCATGGGCTAGACTCAGGACCACAGGAACTACACCAGGGATTGGTCCCCTAGTGGGAGGTTGGTCCTGGTTTAGCCTGTAGACCCCAGGGACCCTTGGGCTGGATGAATTTGTCACTTCTGCTATAGTGTGTTTCGGTGATTCACTATAGTACAAAAGGCTGAATCCCTAAACATACCACTGATATAAGGCAGGGTCCAAAATAGCTGGGATTGGAAAGCAACCTGCAGAGGACTTACAGAGAAGTGGTGGAAGCTTCTGGTGGCATAGAGGAGTGGCAGAGACCCCTGGCTGGAGGTGGAAGCCAGAACAGCACTCTAGCATCTCACCCTAGCAGTACTCCCCAGCAAGAGTGGCAGCAACTCCAGTGCAAGCCTCTCTACCTAGCACTTGCTGCTTTGGCTGGTGGAGGTGCTAGAACTCCCAAAGCAGCCACAACCACTGGTAGTGTGGAGCAACAGGACCTCCACAGTGCTCCACAGGACCCAGCACTTGGCACTTTGTGTGGTGTAGCTGGTAGAGCCCCAGATAGCAGACCTGGGTGAGAATCCCTTCCCAACTGGGTGGGCTAGGTGGTAGCTCCCTGGGTTGGTTTACCGGCGACTGTGACTGAGATCTGTTTGAGGTATAGTTAAGGGTTAATAGTTAAGTTTTCCCTGAGGTGTATGCTTGGTGCCCTTTTCCCTTGTAATAAATCTTGTTTTAGTTTAACATTTGCTTGTGAGGGAGGAAGTTTGTCCACATTAGAACACCTAGCTCAATTTTATTTTCCCAGGTTTCTGGGTAGGGGCTTGAGCTCAATTTAAAGAGCTGGTGCGAAACCCCTAGATTCAGACCTGGCCCTTGTTACTGTCATCCAGTGCTTGTCAGAAGGGTTACATATAAAATCAGCTGAAGGGATCCTGCTTTTGCAAGAAGTGATCAGGTGGAATAGAAGTGATCAAGTGGAATCCACAAGGAATAGGTAATGTGGGGTTGGATTCTGTCACCATTATTCATACTGATATTCCACAAGGAATCCCTTAGACACATGTGGGAGTGAAGGAGGAAGCCTGGAAGAATCCAGCCATCCATGGCTGCTCCTAACATTGAACAGAGAACACTTTTGTGCAGAGGATAAGACCATAACAACTACCATTTACTAGGTCAAATCATAGGTCCATCTTGCCCAGTATCTTGAGTCACACAGGGGCGGAGAGTGGATGGGGAAAGGGAGAATGAACTGGGTGTGACCAGAGTTTTTTCCACTGTTTCTCTCTCACTTGCAGCCTCCAGCATTTAAGACCCTCTCTGCAGGGATCAGGAAGGGCTTTTGGATCCTTCAGTAAGGTCCTGCAGACCTGAGCAGGTATCTCACTGGGGAGCTTTCAGCCTCCTGCAAAGCAATGGTTCACATAGGTGAGCCCATGATATAACAGGAAAATAATGCTTCAAGGCAGGGATCCTGCCTTACCTTCCAGTCTAAGGGATGTGGCTGTAACCCCAGACAGTGACTCCCCCTCCTCATGGGTTTTAAAGCATCCCGTGATAGCTATTATGTGAGTCGGGATATGGAACTAGATAAATCAGCAACTTCACCCAGCAAGGCAAAATGTTATCACTTGGAAGGGGCTCTATCAATGCAGATAACAGCTTGTCATTCTGCAATGTTCTGCCAGACTTTTGGCAGCAAAGCACCCACAAAAAGGAGCAACCCGTGCTGTCTGTAGCTCTGCAGTGAACTCAAGTAACCCCTCTGCCTGCACTTGCACACTGTATGGAGAGCATGCCTACTGCCTTAGAAAATCTCAGCTGGGGGTCTGGGGGGATTTTTCAGAATGGCATCTTGCCAAACAGTGTCCTCCACACACCAGAGTGACCCAGAGATTAGAACAAAGATACTCATTGATAAAACACCCTCTGCAAAATACTGCCTGAATAACAAGAGCATATGTTTTGCATTTAATTATGAACTTGCAAACCTGCTGTGTCAGTAGCTATGCCGTAAGAAAGAGGCTATGCAATCACAAGCAATGCATGAGCCCTGCTAGAGGAAGAACATGAGCTGGTAATTGTATCTACTAATCTAATTAATACTCACTGAAAGCTAATTACCTCTACTTCAAAGGGTTGTTAGAGCATGTTTGGACATTGTTTCAACTTTGTGTTTTTTGTGGGTTTTTTCAACCAGCAACAGACATTAGAGGCTGACTGCATGTTTTCATGTCAGGCAGGCCTAGTGGTCACTCTGACAGGTAAGGCCACTGGAGGGAGGGCATCAGTGTTTCACCTCCATGCCTGACTGTGGGACTGAAAAAGCGAGACAGATTCCAACAGGATCACAGCTGCAAATGTAGCCTTGTGTGAAGTGTGACACTGACATAGGGGAACAACAAGTAAATATGTGTTTGAACCCTAGTCTGGATGTGGAAACATCACCAAACTGTTTGACACAAATTGAGCACTTACATCCCTTCACAGTGGCTCCTCCATCTGATGAAGGTGTGGTATTGATCAGTCTGGGATTGTTATCACCAGGGATCCTGGTTTTCTCTGTTTAAAAATTGCTAATTCTCTGGTGTAAAAACACCCAAATGTTCTCTGATTAAAAACCCCAAAATCCATATTTTCCCATGATTAAAATTAAATGCCCCAATATTTTATTGATTTATTTACAATTTTTAAGCAATTTGGAAGCCTACCAGTGCCTCAATCACTATAATAAAATACATTCTAAATGCCTATCAATGTTGGTGTTTGATTTTGGGATTTTTTTCATGGAAAATCAGAGTTCTTCCTTCCCCCTTCACGCACCAGGATATAGATCAAGCTGTGGCTTCCTCCCCCCCACCACGCTACTTTGTGGCACTGAGCAGCCATGATATACCGGTGCCCTTCCCCTGCCCATGCCGCTGCCCCTCATTTCCAACCCATAGTCCCCCCAGCCCTGCTGGTGCCCCTTACTCCTGACCCAGAGCCCTCTAGCCCTGGCAGTGCTCCTCACTCGAAACAGGCAGCACCCTGGCCCTGCCAGTGTCCTTCACTCCCAGCCTAAACCCCCTACCCCCAACTCCACTGTGTGAGAAAGGAAGTGGGTATGTGGGGAAGGTGAGCTTCTTCCCAGGCCACTTGCGGACATGCATTGCACCCTCTCTCCCCAGATCTGGGCTGGTATATTTCCTAAGCCCTGCCCTGCAGAACAAGTGACTCCCTTGTCAGTTGATTTGCCCCACAGGGTCTTTCCTTCACCACTGCTTTGCTGGTTGCTACAAAACCCCTGCCTTTAAAGGGTCCATGCCACTTTCCAGTAACAAGGAAAGGATTCCCTGTTACAGCCCTTGTAACCCAACAGATCCAGATAGATCTATTAAGGTCCATTAAGGCAGATGCATGAAGATAGAAGCTCTTCTTTAGGTTACCCAGTCCCAGAAGACAGGACATTCCATGCGTGCAAAGAATGAAGGTTGCTTTGATGCAGCCTTTTAAAGAGAAGGGGCAAGGGTGAACCTAAGGAAAGTAGAACACACAGGATCCTCCAGGGTTCATATCAACCACTGAGGTGCATGGGTAAGACTATTCTGTTGCAAACCCCCCAATCTGGGGGAGGAAAGTGGGAGGCATCTTCCATATTCCATCACAGAGAATGCTTTTGGAATGGAAAA
>NW_005841837.1:2027682-2037378 GCF_000455745.1 Alligator sinensis
AAACAGGGAACAGAGACTCAGCAGCAGTTGGCTGCAATGAAGAAATACTTATGAAGCAGCTGTGGTAATTTTATTAAGCTCAAGAGAAAAAGTTACATGGGAGAGAACATCTCAGACCACTAATGAGGAAGAGCCGACACCTTGGCTGCTGTAAATCATCCCAGATCTACTACCTTCAACACTCACAGGCCCATTTACGCCAGCTGAATATCTATCCCAACGCATTTTGATCCCAAATGATTTATTCCTCATCTCATACCATGTATCATCTTCTGTGATGTGGCACATAATGTGCCAGCGGACAGGTGCATGTAGCTTTTTTACCATGCTGTGCAGTATAGTAATTCACTGTTCACTGATGTGTCACAATTTTTTTTAATGAGGTGTCTCTGCTGCTTCAAAAAGTATGAGTGCTGAATATTAATTTTATTATATAGATTCCATATTCATTTGGATCCCATGGAAGGTCCAGGATTTTTGGGACTCGACATGTCGCCTTTTATTCACCCTTCTGTTAGATAGGGCTTGGGAAATAATCTTTTAGTTTTCTTTCCCAGAAACAAGTAGGAGATAGACAATATGGATTCCCAGCAAAGAACAAAGATCTGTGATGGAAAGCTTTATGGTGTCAATGTCAGGGTGGAAGAGAAAATACATCCTCTTTGTCTTTCATTTAGTAAGAGAGGGCTAGAGCCAGATCATCACAGGTCTGTGGTATGAAAGCCAAGAGCTGGAAGAATTCTGCTTATGCAGGCAAGAGGAAGTGCCTTGTGACAGCTGAAAATTATGTCTGTGTAATAAAGGTGCTTGCTGAAGGCTCTATGAAGATTATATCAAGTGTTTTTCTGTATTTGTTTACATATTAAGCTATATGTTGTTGCTAAAAGCCTAATTAAAGATTAAGATGTAGTGAGGCCTTGTATAAAGTAAGACCTAGTAAATTTAGCAAAGCCTTGAAGTAGTAAGGCCTTGTGGTGTAGTTAAAATTACCTTATCAAAGAAATGCAAAGCTTGTACTGCTAATTGGTCAGTCTAAGGACAGTTAAAGTAAAAGGAATCTGAGTGGTTCTACGTTATCAGAACCATTCAGAAGCTTTAAATTGGCTGAAATATCTGGAAACCATTCAGAAGGAAGATACAGCTCTGTGAAAAGGATTAGTTAGCTGTTGCCTGAATCAGTGGGCCCGTGGACCGCGAGGAGCCCAAAGACTGCATTCCAGGGTCCTTCCCGGTACCCTTCAGATAGTGCTGTTCAGGGACGCCTGACTTAGCTAAACTTTGTAGAAAGAGAAGCTTGCTCTCTTGATACATTGTTGTGTATCAGGCATCAGAGAGGACTGCCGATAAATCGCTGACGTGAATTGCTTTTGTCTATCATTGTTTGTCTTGTTACTACGCGTTGTTGTGTTTTTGTTAAGTCAATAAATCTTTCTTACCTTTCTAACCCCAACCATACTCTCAATCCCGAAACCTCTGCAGGCGGCTGGGACAGTGCCTATTTGTGATTTCAGTGAAGCTAAAGCTGAAACCTGATATCAATCTTGTATCATGCTCTGAATCAAAACCAAATCCATGTAATCTGTTCCATTCCCTATTCAGGAAGAGACTTAAGCACATTCCAAACCTGAATCAGATGGAGGAGTCCCACAAACTTCACTGGGGCTAATTACATAGTTAAAATAGGGTGCATACTTCTTTCTGTCTGCACTGGGGCATCCTAGTCTGATTCCACTTCCAAGTCAAATTACTGGAAAGACTGAAATCTGTAGAAATGAAGCTGGATTTCTGTTTAAAATGATAAGCAAAAGCTGGTGCCAGCTAGTTGACTGTGACTATGGATGTATGCGGTTAAAAAAGAAGCATAATCTATTATAATAGAGTATTGATTTTTTAAAGTATATTTATAGTATTGAGTTAAAAAAATTCACAGGCCATATTGTCATGTAGTGTAAACCAATATAATGCCATTAAAGTTAACAGAATAATGCCAGTTTACATCAGCTGTGGGGCTGGCCTTGTGTTAATGGAACATACAAATCAAAAAATTCAAAAGTCACTCTGGACCAAACTGGCTCACACACCCTTAACTCTGCCCCCTTGTGTTTATTAATTGACATTACCCAATATCTTGTTTCTTCATTCATAGCAAGTGGGGCAGCTGAATTATTTTTATTCTTCATTCTTCATGGATGAAGACCTTCCTCCTTCACATCATCGAGGAGCACGGGCAGGGGTAGAGGGCTCATAGGCTTATCAAACTATCCATCGTCTGGGCATTGAATGAGATAAAGCTTCCCTAAAGCTTCCTTTGCATTTAAACCCATGTGCACAGAGGGAATTAAGTGTCCATGTGTGCATTTAAAAACCCTTATTATCTGGCTAAACCAAATTGGATTTTCTCCAGGTTGCTAAATATGATGGACACAGAGATTATCTCTGTGCTTGACTTCAGCATTCTGATGTCTCCTTCAATCTAGTCAAGCAAAATCACGTTTCTTTTTAAACAAGAGGATAAGAGAAAATATTTCTTGTTCTCTTGTATCAAAAAATAAATTCCAAAAAACAAAAACAAAACAGTGGAACTGTTTCTGCTTAAACCCACCAAAACAATTCACTCAGGCAAAATTCAAACCTTGAGAAGTTCAGCCCTAAAATTTAACAAAGTTGCTAATACTTAGGGGGAAAAAAGAAACCTGTAACTGGAAGCAAACTGGCAGCCTTAACTGTAACTGGGCACATTTACATGTGCAGTTAGTGCTCTATGGGTTTACTGCACAGTAATTTACTTCATAGTAAACCAGCCCCAGTCAGGCATCTATACACGCACTCATTTGGGAGCAGATTTGCTCCTTATGGCAGTAGCTTGCTCCAGGCCTCCCTTGGCCCTGCTCCAACCCCTGCAGCATCCAGGGAGAGCTGGAGGCTCTGGTCACAGCTGCCTGGGGGCCAGGGGCACTCTTTAAAAGGCAGCCCTGCATGCTGCTCCCTGGCCACCTGCATTTCTGGCCTGGAGCAGTCTGCAGAGTGCTGGCACAGCCCTCTACAACTCTGTCACCAGAGCCTGTGTCCACCATGCAATGGCTGCTCCACCCCCAGTCTAGGAGTTATGACCCATGGCTCAGGTTCCTGCTTGCCATCCTGCTCGCCATGCTGCCCTGCTGCAGCGCTCACAGCCTGGCCCAGGACAATCTCGGCCTTATCTGCCCCTGCATGCCATTCAGCCAAGTGGCCAGGCTCACCGCTGCGTCTGAGGCCCTCTTCCCCCCACACTGATGACAACCAGCCCATGGCCCATTGCCCAGATCCTGGAAGGGACACCATTAACACACACATGGACACTGCCACCAGTGCCCTTCATGAGCTCCTGGGGCTCCAGCCCTGCCGCCTGTGAGCCCGTCCAGTCAACAGCACTGGTGGCTGCATGTCATCCAGCACACCTGGAACCACAAGCAGTGGCTGGACTCAAGATGACTCAGGCAACCTTCCAGGAGCTCCTCAACCAGTTCCACCTGCACCTGGAGCAGAAGGCCACCACCATGTGGCTGCCCTTCCCTGTGGAGACCAGGCTGGCCATCATCCTGCTCAAGCTAGCCACATCCACCAGCCTGCACTATGTCGGCCACCTCTTTGGCTTGGGCAAGGTGACTGCCAGGGAGGCCATCCTGGAGGTCTGTGGTGCCCTCCAGGATGTGCTGGGGCACACCATGCTCTGGGTCCACAACAGTCTGGATGTGGTGGTGGGGTTCTGTACCCTGGGCTTCCCTCAGTGCTTTGGGGCCCTAGATGGGACCCACATCCCTGTCATCTGCCCATCCTGTGGTGACCACTCATACTACAGCCGGCGGGGCTTTCATTCCATTGTGCTGCGGTCTGTAGTTGACCACCGGGGCACCTTCACCAACATCAGCACTGGCTGGGCTGGCAGCATCCAGAATGTCTGTGTCTTCTGCAATTCCACCCTGCCTGTCTTGGTGGGGAGTGGGCGCTTTGTGCCAGGGGTGTTGGACCTCCAGCTGGGCAAGGTGACAGTCCTGGTCTTCCTCATCAGGGACCCTGCCTACTGCTCCTTCCCTAGCTCATGTGACCCTACACTGACCAGCTGGATCCTTACCAGGCACATTTCAACAGGTGCCTGGACTGGACCCACGTGCTGATGGAGTGTGCCTTCAGCCTCCTGAAGGGACTCCAGCTGTGGAGGCAGGAACAACAATGGGCTTCCCACACTGAGGCCCCGGGTGAGCTGCACACCTGGCAGTGGGGGTCAGAGCACTGGGTGTGAGAGGCACTTGCAAATCACCTCTTCCTGCACCCCGCACTGTCAACCATCTGGCTGGCTGGCCACAGACCCCAGCCCCACCATACACCCCCAGCACCATGCTTACAGTGGACAATTTTCTGCAAAGTACTTTATACCCCTCTACAAAAACAGACCTCGTCCCCCCACCCCCAAACAACACACCCTATCCCCCTCTGTCTCCCAAAAAAAGAGCCCCTCCCACCCTCCCTTGAGTATAGCACAGCTCAAAGCAGGACCACCCCCAACTAGATCATCCCAGGCAGGGCTTTGTCCAGCCAGGTCTTAAAAACCTCCAAGGATGGAGAGTCCATAACCTTTCCGGGTAGCTTGTTCCAATGTTTTACTACCCTCCCAGTGAGAAAGTTTTTCCTCGTATCTAACCTAAATTTCCCTTGATGCAACTTGAGACCATTGCTCCTTGTTCTGTCATCTGCCACCACTGAGAACAGTAGCTCCATTCTCTTTGTATCCACCCTTCAGGTGGTTCCCTCAGCCTCTCCTCAGAAGTCATTTGCTGCAGCCATTTTCATTGCCCTCTGCTGGACTCTCTCCAATTTGTCCACATCCTTTCCATAGCGGAGGGTGTCACAGGACAGTTACCAGCTCCCAAAAAGGGTCCCAGTTCATTACATATGTATGTGTGTAGTTGCCTTCTCTTTGGGGACTGGCCTGCCTCCCCTTGATGGGAGAAAATGAATCTCTCTCTCTCTCTGTGTGTATATATATATATATATATATATATATATATATACACACACACACACACACACACACACACACCCCACAAAGGAGAGACCCCTGACTTGCATACAATAAAAAGCATCCACTTTGATGTTTGTTGTTGTTGTTGTTGTTGTTGCAGAGCACCACCTCCCCTTATACCCTGTCCATGCCCAACCTGTCTTGGTCTTGAAATTCTTAACTCCTGGAGGACAAAGAATGTCTCACCCTGCTTATACCACTAGTGGGTTTGTTCCACCATCAGCCCTCTGATCTAATGTTATCAACTATCCAGTCTCTTTCACAGTTACACAATCCCTTGCATCAGCATAAGCTTAGCTCCCAGGGTTCTTCCCAATAGTGTGTTCAGGAAGGAATCTTTCCTTTCTTTGTTTCTCCATGTAGCAGAGTTCAGGAGAACTTTCTCATTCTCCTCCTTCTCTTCCTTCTGCTTCCCCAGCCATCCCTTTTACCAGGACTCACTGTGACTCTCACAAAGCTCTCATGGTCAGTGGTTCCACTCACTATCAGCTGTCATTAGCACAGTCTACCCAACTCTATACCTCCATGTAGATCACAGCAATTACTGCCTGTTGTTCCTCTGTCCCCTTCCTGGAGAAACTAACCTTCACGTTATTTCTCTTTTATAGATCCTTCTAGTTCCAGTGGACATTCCAGATCAATCAGCTTTCCCCTCTGCTGGCCCCAGAGGCTCCACAGGTAGACACCATTTGATGACATCATTTTTTCATGCCGTGCCCCACACTCTCATCCCAGGTAAGTATTTTGCATTTTTTCCTCCTAACAGGGGTCAACAGGGGCCCTGTTACAGAGGGCCCAAAAATGGACATGGTATTCCAGATGTGGCCTTACCAGTGCTGAATAGAGGAATTAACACTTCCTTTGATCTGCTGGCAATGCTTCTACTAATGCAGCCTAGTATGCTATTAGCTTTCTTTGCAACAAGGGCACACTGCTGGCTCATATTCAGCTTATTGTCCATCGTAACCCCCAGATCCTTTTCTGCAGAGCTGCTTATTAGCCAGTCAGTCCCCAACCTGTAGCAGTGCATGGGGTTGTTGTGTCCTAAGTGCAGGACTTTGCATTTGTCCTTATTGAACCTCATAAGATTTCTTTTTGGACTAGTCCTCCATTTTTTCAAGGTATTTCTGAATCCTAGCCACACCCTTCAGCTTATCTACTACTCCACCCAGCTTGGTGTCATCTGCAAACTTGCTAAGGATGCACTGTATTCTGTCTTCCAGGTCACTGATGAAAATATTGAACAAAACTGGCCCCAGGACCAACCCCTGGGGCACTCCATTTGATACCGGCTGCCAACTAGACATTGAGCCATTGACTACTACCCTTTGAGCCTTATGATCCATACACGTTTCTATCCACTTTACAGTCCATTCATCCAACCTGTACTTCCTTATTATCCAACCTGTACTTCTTTGTCATCCAACCTATACTCCCTGTAGCCGTTTTTCTGATGCAGTTTTTATTCTTTTCCTCCTTTCACATTATAGTGCAAGAGCTCCCCAGACACTCTATATAGAAGCGATTGTTAAATTAGGCACAGTAATAACCTTTGAGTAACACTTTTTTCAAGTCAGAAGAATCCACTAATTTGATGACAGTCCTGTGTTTAGTTTAGGAAAAGGCACAGTTTCCACCAACACATGCATACTCACACATTCATACACTAATGAAAAATAAGAAAGATAAGAAAGATGCCTCTTCATTACAATTAAGGTGAAGATAGAGAACTTGTGCTGCTGCTTCTTCTTCCCTTGAGACCACTAACTCATGTGTTGCTTGTTATCTGGACCAAAGTGGTGGAAGCTGAGTTGGAGCCTATAATGCATGTGGGGTCTCTTATCAGGCTGGAGAAAAATCTATGCTGGCTTCACTAATTACTCTGGCCTTTCAACAGCAAAGAACAAAGAATTTGGATGAATTACTATAAACCCATAACTTGTCCTAGTGGCTCCTGACCTGAGCCCCTGAGCTATAGGGGGCCCAATCCTTCCCTCTGCAGTGTCGGCATCCCCCAGAGCCACCCAAGCAGGGTACTAGCTACACAGGTGCTGCCCCAGCTTGCAGGCAGCCCCTGCCAGATACAACTCTTCCCTAAGGCCGCAAAGGGAACAGCACCCGGTGGGCATCCAGCATGCAAACTCGGAAAGAGTTGGATCTGGCAGGTGCTGCCTGCGAGCTGGGGCAGCACCTATGTAGCTAGTACCCTGCTCTGGTGGCCCTGGGAGGTGATGACACTGCAGAGGGAAGGATTTGGCCCCCAACAGCTCAGGGACTGCACAGCCTGGTAGCAGCTTGTGCAGGCAGGCTCCACTGAGAAAAAAAATGGTGGCAAAGGGCCTGATCCTCTTTTTTCCCCACAAAGTCTGCTTGCCTCTCCTGTGCCTGGGGGGGCACGCTGTTGGCCGGGTCTGAGCTGTGGTGGGCCCCAGACTTTCCCTCCATGGCGGTGGCACTCCTCAGGTGGCACCTACCTGCTCGCAGCCCACCCAGTCAGCCCTGGGGGGTGCCGCTATCATGCAGGGAATGACCAGGGCCCTCAGCAGCTCAGGGGCCACTTGGTCAGCCAGCAGCTTGCCCCCTGGCTGCAGGCAGGCTCCGTGTAAAAAAAGGGATCAGGCATTTCACCATAACAGTGACAGAAGCCCCTAAATTGAAATGGTAGGTTTTTAATCATTACAATTAAAAACACACTGTTTTAATTTAGGGGAGTAAACCCCCATCGTGTGTACAAGCAGCCTAAGAGAACAGATGCTGTCCCACCACCTTTTGGGACTACAACATAGTGCTACCCCTTACCACTAAGAAAATAGGAGCCAAATTCTCAGCTGGTATGAATCTGCATGGCTTTAATTACTTTAGTGGAGCAGGGCTGATTTATGCCATGTAGGACCTAGTCCTGTATTAATAGAAAGTAGTAAAAGCTCCATAGGGCAGGAAGTTACTTCTTGTTCTGTATTTGTACAACACCTTCTTCTGTATTTGTAGTGCGAAAGAGACTGGGGGTCTACGATTAGGTTCCCTGGCTGCTACTGTAATGTAGTCATTAACAAAAACCACAACAAAAACCAAGTACTGAGCAAACTCCTAATCAATGTCAAATGTGAACACATGCAAAACCATGCAGGGATAATTACCAACCCTATTAATTGGAACCACATTATATTCTTCAGACCCAGATGTACTGGTTTGCAGTACCATAGCAAGTGTGGGGCGAGTGAGGAGACCGCCCCGGGTGCTGAAGTGAAGGGGCACCAACAGGCTCTGCCCAGCCAGGGCAGGGTGCAGGACAGAGCCGTGAGCGGGGGTAAGGGGACAGGGGAGGGCGGATCCCACCGCTGCGTGCACTCCCAGGCAAGCATGGGGAGGGCATGTGCCCCCCCAGATCTGTGTGTGGGGCAAGGGCAGGCTGCTGCTGCAGGTTTTGCCCTGGGCACCAAACTTCCTAGCCAAGGTATTGCTGGTTTGGCCACTAATCCTTCAGATCAAGTTTATACGCACTCTGGGCCACATGCTAAGCTTGCATCAATCAGTGTAATTACACAGACTCAATCTTTTGTTGGCTTCACTCCATTGAGTTATATGGAGTTATATGGGGTTACATGGGGATTACTGCAGTTTCATTGACCCCAGCTGACCTTTATGTCCTCTGAAGTGAGAGATGCTCATTGCATGGAATTTGTAATTCAGCAGGTAAATGGTTAATGATCATTGAAATAGATGTGCCTGGGTTGAGTGTCATTGTGCCAGCTCTTCCTCTCTGACAGTAGTCAGAATCCAGGATTTCCATTCACTGTACGGGAAATATAGACACTTCAGCCTGAACTAGCACAAAAAGGCAAAATTTCCCATCAAACAATCATTTCGCCTCTACACCAAAAGTCATTTTTTCAAATAAGAGGATCTTACTGAAACTTTTCACTTCAATAAGGACAAAACATTTCAGTTTCTTAAGGTAAAAGATAGTTACACAAGCTATAGAAAGAGAAGAAGCAGTCTTTATTGGCTAGAAAACTTTGGAATGAGCAACATGGTTACAAATGGACTGGAGTATTGTTGTAGCCATGATGGTCCAGGAAGCATACAAGAGGTGAGGGACTTTTGTAATATCTTTTATTAGACCAAATATAAAGTTGGGAAAGAAGTTTGGCAAGTTATCAGGCATAAGCTACTTGAGGAGGGGAAGTGTTTGTCTAAAAGCTTGTCAAATTTCTTTTCCAATTATACAGCTGGTCCAATAGTAGATATCATGAACCCCCCCCCCCCCAACCCCTCTTGTCCATTGTTACAATCTGCATCAATCTGAGTAGAGCCTGTTTAATTACTTTGACTCTGTTGACAGATGGGATGACACACTGCTAGGAAGAACAGAGGGAAAACAGATCAGGTTATTTTTTTAATCACTTCTTGCCAACTTCAGTTTAATCAAATTGGATGTGATAGAACTGTCTGACGACACAGCAGTAGGAAACTTACCCTGTTGCTATAATTCTGTGACTGATTTATCAGCTCAGGTTATTATCTTGCTAGATCTTAACAGCTAAAGCCTGGTTTGGGCCTAGTCATCTGAAGAGAATTTGTTTACAGTGTAGATAGAACTTGTGAAAGTCCAGCTCATAGGAAGCAGGGGAAGAGCG
>NW_005841837.1:2037388-2041973 GCF_000455745.1 Alligator sinensis
CAAGGCTGGCAATATCATGCAACTCCGAACCATCTCCTGCGGGGCCTTGTTCTTTTATTCTTTACCTGTACCTTCCATCCTTACACTGTTTTCCAAAAGGAATCCATAGTGTGGCTTTCAGGATCAATACTCTGTTTTATTGTCTCCTCTACTGTTTCTTTTCCATTGCACAGATAAATATTACCAGTGTGTCTTAGCCTTGAATTAGTTCAGTTTTCTTTTCATCTGCTGTTAATTCAAAGGCTTTGTTACAATAGTCACTTTCATTCTCCTCCTCTTTCATCACCTGTCGCTTCCAGTCGTGCTCAGTGTCAGTCTTCCTCGTATCTCCAAGCTGCAGGAAAAAAGAGAGCCAGCCTCCATATCAGGTTAGAACACATTTTTGGCTGACCTACATATTTCCACCTTATCTGACACTATCTGTTTCTACAGGGACCATAATGAACACACACACAAATCCAACAACCTTGGGTTTCTTTTTTCTTCTTTACATTTTTTAAAATAAATCTCGTGAATGCTGATGTTTCTCAAAGGATGAAATTGCTCACAATACCAGGCAAAGCCAGGTAACAGCTTAGAGCTGAGAGAGGACAGTGCTAGCAAAGTTGTTGTACCATCCCTGCTATCCTTGTACCTGGGAGCAGTTGAGTAGGAGGCATGGTTTTAAGATGGTGGCAGTGGCTGGATTACAGTGTTCTTGGCCCATGCCAGACCCTTTTTTCCCAGTTCTGCCACAGACTCCCTTCAGGGCAAGTTATTTAGCTTCTCTGTCCCTCAGTTGCCTCCCTATAAAAAGGGCCAATCATTGTCTTTTGTCTGCTTAGATTGCAGCAACTGTCTCCTGCTATGTACCTGAACAACATTGAATGCAACAGGCCATGATCTCAACTGAGGTCTGGTGGCTGTGCTATCATGCAAATAAGAAGAGCAAACAGGAACAGCAAGTGTGTGTCCTGATTCAGATCAAAAACAGAGCTGGATAAGAAGGTAGGCCCCCCGCCTGAAAAGAGAAAAGGAAATGTGCTAAGTCGCAATATCTGCATCTTCCACTTCTAACTCCAGAATCAAAAAAAGCACTTAAGCATGCACTTAACTTCAATCCCTTGAGCAGCCTCATTCAATTCAAAGAAGGGAGGGCAATTTGTGTCAGCTGAGAATCTGGCCCTATGGCACTACAATACTGTAAAACCAGCAGAAGTGGGAAAAGCAGAGGCATAGCAAGGCAGGGCTGCTGACACATGGGGCAGCACCAATTCCTACCAGGCTGATTTGGGCAGCACAGTCTGCTGCCATTACAGTGGGAGCTGCTGTTGTCCCCCACAACAAAGGCAGTACCTGGGGCTGTTTTCCTGGTTGTCCTCCCCTCAGTTACTCTGCAAGGAAGAGAATCAGGCCCAGAGTATCAAAGTGACCCTGTGATTGACGAAGCAAGTGAGTTCATGATGGGACCTGTTAGATATGTGAATGTAGTGAATCTGCATGTGTGAACCTTAAGGTACTTTTTGTTACTATCTCTTGAATTGGCTCATGCCAATCTGTGTAGAGTTTTACTTTGGCAGGCAAGGTTCTTTGGGTCGATGTGATTGTGGCAGCACAGCAGGGGATGCTACTATGCAGAGACACCCACCTCACTGTGCCAGGCCCCAAATCTCACTTTGAGGGTCTCCCTTGGGGAGCCCACTTCTTGGAGAACCCCCGCAAGCCTAGGTTAATGCTGCTGTGCGGGCCAGGAGCGGTCCAAGGCTTTCGGGGGCGCACGGCGGGCTGTGGCCAGCAGCCCTGGCACGTGGGTCGGGGAATTCAGCATGGCAGACTAGAATTAGGCACGGACTCATAGTGGTTGATTAAAGATTATTTTACTTACACCGTAGATGGTCGCGGTGCAGGCAGGAAAACTTGCTTGAGTTGCAGTTACAAACGAAGAGAAAACTCGCACGAACAAGACCCGCAGAAAACTCGAGCCTCTTGAAATAACCCGGAAAGAGCTCTGGATACCACGATGAGAGTCCAAAAGGTGACTCTCCACGAAAGCGCGCAGGGAAGGGTACGTCAAGGGATCAGGCGGCGACGGGGAGAGGCTAGAGGTTGATCAGGCCCCTGTATCCTCCTTTAAGTCACGCTGGGTTTGTTAAGCTCCACAGCACGCTTAGAGTTCTCCACGAGATGGATGTGGAGTCCTCCTAAATGAGGTCCTCCCCGGAGATCTCCAACTTGGGCAGAAACCGCTCAAGCCTCTTATACGGCTAGCAAGCCAATCGCTAGCCGCCACGTGGGGATAATTTAGAAACAGCCAATAGTGGGAAACAAATTTACATATGGGTGGTGGGAACTCCTTTGCACACGGGTTGTCTTTATGCCAAAATCATACCCTTTGGGTCGTGACAGCTGCCACCACCTGGGCATTGGTCTCTCACAGGGCTCTGTGCAGCCTGCAGCACATAGATCCCATGAACCTAGGGGGTGCTTTGCCCACTAATATTTCTGGGTGCTTCTTTAAGCCCACAGCATCCCAAGATAACATCAGGAAGAACAGAGGGAAAATAAAAAGACAAACTTTGGTGGCCAGGCAGGCAGCAGAAGCTCTCTCTCTCTCTCTCTCTCTCTCTCTCTCGGTGCCCAACAACGCAGGATGTAACCTGACACCTTTATTGATCAGATGGGGGGAGTTGGACAATAAAATCGGAATACACTTTGAGATAAACTAAAGCAACTTGAGTCTTTACAGAGTCTGGGTACAGTGACCCTTTTAAGACATGACTTGCCTATATTTAATTCCTAACTCATGGCAGGTTTCCAGGTTTCTACTTACAGAAATCACCAAGCTGCTGCCTGGGGTACTTGCTTGTAGTTTCATAATGCCTGCCAGAAGGAAGAGAGACCTCCCTCACTCCCTCTAGGAATTTTATCTGGCTAGGTCACCTGATTGACTAGCCTGAGCCACAGGGACCAGGGAGGGAGAGGGGTCACCTAGGCTGTACCCGTATTCTTCATGTTGCTTATGGATTCATAGCTATGCCCATGAAAAACACCCTACTTCACCTATGTCTAGGAAGCAGCTGTGTCCCTTCCAGTTATAAAGATAGTCAGACTGAGCTGTGGTGTGACCTCCAGTCTTGAATATCCCTATTCTCTCTGTCTCAGTACAAAAGAGCTGCCCTCAAGAGAATCACAGCAGGAGAATCACAGCTGGTTCTGAACAAAGCAGGCCGTCTGCTCACTAACCCAGCCTGCATCATCTCAGTGCTGTGCTCATTTTACTGGCTCCAGCTCAAATGTAAGATTATCATTTCAGTCTTCAAATTACCAGAGAGGCTGTCTCTCCCCAAATGGGCATGACCTCCTACAGCCATTATATTCCATGAGAACAGTGATGTTGCCAACAGGAAGAGACACTAGCATCTGCCTGAGAGACTGATCTAGGCAATTGGCCCATCCCCTTCTACCTAGGCAATATCATAATGACCAGAGACCTTACCTTCCTCATGTCAAAAAGCATACATAGATACACACATAGGGCACATCTGCACATGCAAGCACGTGCACTTGCAGCAGCTTAAATAGAAGTGGTGCAAATTTGAGCTGGGGCTTTTTGCCCCAGCGCACGTGCTTGGACATGCACTTTGTTGAGGAGCAAATTGTGCCACTTGGGGCAAAATACCCCTGCCTGGCTTCTCCTGGATCTGCAGCCAGGGGGAGCTAGAGCCTGGGGTCAGCACTTGTGTTGTCCCCAGCAATATAAAAAGCTGCCCTGTCCTGGCCCCATCAGTACAAAAAGCTGCCCTGGCAAGTAGCTCAGGGCTACTTGCTCTCAGGAGCTTCTGGTGCCCAGGCAATTGGTACCTGAGGACACTACCCCTTGTGCCATCTGGACTGCTGAAGCAGCCTGGAGAGTTCCCTGCACCCTCTACCCACTGCAGCAGTCTGGCAGTGGGGGCTGCCACCTGGCTATGACCTGCTACACACCTGCCAGACTGGGATGAGGCATCTGTCCCTCTGGGCCAGCTGCCAGTGGGTTGTGGCTGCAGGGTTGGCCTCTGTGTGGCACTACTGCCATGCGTGCCCCCTGCCTGGCCACCTGGGCAACTATTGCCTGGAAGATGTTCTGGGTGTGGTGGCCTGCTTTGTATTGTCCAAGCATGTCCTCCAGGCCCCAGTTGGCCAGGAGGTCAGCCACAGCCAGCTGGGTCCAAGGTGCCAGCTCTGAGCAGGCAGGGTCCTGCCACTGGCCTCCCTCGCAGGAATTCTGGTGTTTCCTATTGGAAAACTGAAAAATCCCTTATAAAAAAAATCCCAAAGTCACTCTGTAAACTACCCCCAAATCCGTGTTCCTCCACAATGAAAGCAAAAGACAACTATTAAGAGAGAGAAAGAGAGAGAGAGAGTGAGACAGAGAAAGCAATCAGTTGGGCAAAGTTTTATTGATATATCTACAGTGTTAAAGCACTGGCTGTTGGGGGGCTATAGCCACACATGGGTTACAGCTCTCCAACAGGGGACAAATGGCCCCCGCAGGGGCTACCCCCCCACAATGCCCACATGCCCCACTCCAGCCCCCCAATTGCTGCCCCACCTGGCCCCATCCCCT
>NW_005841837.1:2042395-2049178 GCF_000455745.1 Alligator sinensis
AGTCCCCTCCCCCCTCCTCTAACCCCCCCCGACCCCTTATTCCCCGGCTCTGGAGCCCTGGTGTTGAAGCACACTGCTTCAGCACCAGGGCGAGGGGCCAACCATGGAGACGCTCTGGCAGCCAGAGCATCTCCCTGGAGGACCCAGCCTCCGGTTTCCTCAGGGCACAGTCCCGGACCATGCCCTGCTCCACTCTTTTAAACTTTGTCTAATTTTCTCCCCGCACTGCAAACTTGCAGCGCGGGGAACATTTTTTCATTCCCACACTGCAAAGGGGTTTGAGATGGGGCAAGAGGCACGTGCACGCTTGCTTCTCAGACTAGTACTCTACAAGATATAGAGAGAGAGAAATAAAGATAACTTATGGTCACATTTTATAAACTGGTGAAACAGTTGACTATTGTGATGATCAGCCAGGTTGAAGATTGTAAGAGTGATAGAGGCCATGGGACTGATCACCTAAGTGACAGTTTGAATTAGGATCAGAACTCACCTTGAGTTTTAGATCAGGCTCAGCAATGCTTGGACTCCATCAAGATGAGTTTGACTTACGTTATGCTGCATTGTGCTGTGAAGCCCCTATTTAGCTGGCACCTGGTCTGAAGCATGTGAATTATATCACTAAAGGGCCAACCTACATGCTGGAAACTCAGTATGTGCTGAAGTGGCTGGCTGAATGAGGCCCTACATTTTCATGTCAGGTTTGAGGTGTAAAAGATGCTGCCATTTCAACTGCATTCATAGAGGCCCAAGTAGTATCTGTCAATGTGCAAATGAATGCACAGTGCTGGAAGAATCATATCTCCAGACATCATCCGTAAGGCAGCAGCTGCCAATGACTTCTTTAAAAAAATGGAAACCTGGAAAATCAAGTGTTCAGAGCCAAAAATACCCAGTGACACAAGTGATTAATATTTATAATGCCAGTCCCAGAATAACCTCTGTGTTGCTGAGAGATGGTTATACACTCAAAGCTGAACTCCCACCACATGTGGTTATAGGTGTAGTAGGGGCATGTAAGCCCCAGTGAGATTCTGTAAAGATCACAGTTTCAAGTACGGCAGAAAAAACTGGAACCCTATTAAAAGCCTGGGGCCCAATTCTGCCCTGCATTACACCCATTCTACACTGATGGAGCTCAAGCAAGTCACCGACAGTCCTCAGGCAGGTTGCACTGTTAGGAACCTGTGGTGAACAAGTGAATAATCCAATCTTCCTTCCTTTTTCTGATGCAAATGAGCAGAAGCTCTGAGATTATTACTCACCCTCACATGATCCAATTTGCCTAAAATAGTAAGCGACTTCAGTGAGTTTCATTGTTGCTTTATTAAAAACCGTGGGCAAAGGAGCCAAACTTTTCAGATAGGAATGACTCTATTCTCCAAAAATTCACCTAGGAGCAAAACTGAGAGGAATAACCGTGCAACATCCAACATCTGCTTCCAAGCCCTGAGCATGAGGCAGGCTTATAACCCTGACCAGATTTAGTGCAATTGCTTGTATGTCTGTATTGTACGAGGAAACGTGACATTTTCCATTCTTCGTTTAAGGTGAGCTGTGGCCCAGACTCATTTTTCCTCTCTGCCTTTTGAAGTTTCTGCATTTCCCGACAAACCCTCCCTAGTTTGCTTTCAATTATGTCTCTTTCTTTTTCCTTGGGCAACCCTGCCTTTCTTAACATTTCCCTTCTCTCTTTTCCCTTCCACAGTGTGTCTGTTTCACCTTATCACCTTTTACACTCAGCCTTTATCCTCTTGCTCTCCTTCCATGCCTTTCAGTTCAAATCTTCCTCCCATTTCTATGGCCTCATCATTCACATACATATGCAAACCAAACACATGCACAAGCCGCAGTGGAAGATCCATTGGGGGTCAATGGAAAGATTTGGATGAACTTTGGGCCAAGTTCAGCTGTGCTGCTCCCGGCAGCATGTAGGGTGGGGAAGCCGTGGTAAGTGGGGGGAAGCTGTAGCTAGGTGGCTTCTGCCCCAGCATGCAGGGCTCCAGTTCCTGGCCACCTTCCACCCACTCTGCCCACCTGACACATTGAGCAGCCATCTGGGAACTGTATGCACTGGCTGGGGCTGGGGCTGGGGCTGGGGTGGAAGCAGGCAGGAGCGCAGCCCACGGCTGTTTGAGAGCCAGAGGGATCAGGACAGAGCCCAAATTCTGAAATACCTTCGCCCCAGGGAGAGACTGGCATCACTGGGGTTTTCCGTTTTTTTTCTGTTAAACTGAAGGAGTACCAGCCCAACCAAAAGGGGAACAATTCCCACTTCACATAAGCTCTGAGAACTGCAGCAAGAAGGCCTTGCCTGAAAGCTGCCAGGTCCCTTTGCCATATGAGGAGGGGGCTGATTTTTGTTCCTTTCCCTTTTTTTCTTTTCCCTGTGCAGTACCAGGAGGAGGGCCGTTAAGGTCTAAGTGAACAGAGTAACAAGAAGACACGTGAAATAAGACCTCGAGCCTGTATAGCAAGTCTAAATATAAATCCACCCATAAAGATCCAGGGTGACAGATGTGTTAACATTTGGATGGTGCAGTATCGGGGTGCAGGGGAGGTTAGAGCCCCAGAAGATGGGCTAGGCCCAGCACACCAGAGTCAAGCTACAGGGGAAATCAACTCTTCCCGATTAATATATTGGATAACATCAAGTCATGGCAGGTGAGAATTGGGCAGCCTAACTGATTCAAATACTCATGGCACAGTCAGGCTGGACACAGGGCCATTGAGCCCCGAGACCCTATCATGTGCTGTATTGATAATCCCGACTACAGTTGGGATCACGGGGGTCAAGGAGTCAACAAGTCAGTCCGGAAGGAGTCAACAGGCAGAAACCAGGGACAAGGAAGCCTACAAGCAGGACCCAAGGAAACTAGGAACCAACAATCCTAACCCAGGAAACTAGCAAATTATAATCAGAAACCAGGAAACGGTAAACAAGGAGTGAGAAGCTCAAGGCTAGAGAGAGAAGCATTTGTCCTCCTGACTAGCACCTTGGGTTTTGAAAGAGCAGCTGCTTTTAAGTAGACAGCCATACTCATGCAGGCAACTGGGGCCAGCTTGAGGCAGTTAAGCCACTGGCAGCCAGGCCCACTCAGGTAACCAGGGCCAACTGGGGGCAATTTAGCCTGCCTGCTGCCCTGGCTTCTGACCCTTCCTAACACAGAAAGGGACTGGGAAGCTCCATCCCTATGTCCATTCAGAAGTTTATTGAGCCAACCAGTGCCATTTTGTTGTGGTCTTTGGTGTCAATGACTAGACATTAGATTTATATGCGCACCTCTCCCCCACTAAAATATGCACAATTTTATGCTCTAAAAATAATGAAATATGCACTTAAAAGAAAATTCATGACACTGATTTACAGAAAATTAAATAAACCCATAATAACTAAACATAAAAAATTTTACTTGGTAATCATCCACATAACTAGTAAAAAATTCATCCTAAACACATATGTGCAGATTGTATTTATGTTCTTTTACTTGCTTGTGAACGAATAATTAATTTCACAATATGAAACTAGTATTTTTTCCAAACCTTCCAATGTCAATTTGTGATGCTTCTCAATCGGAAACAATTTGTACACTGAGACACATTTCTCAGTGCCCACAAATGTTAAAGGACAAAACTTGAAAACAGAAATAGTATAATTGGTACTTGTCCTTGTGGTTCCAGACCAGTAGCATCCCAATAACGTTTCACAGCTAACAACAACTGCACTTCATAGCCAAGGTTCCTCTTCAAATGTCTTTGTAGCTTGTCTCTAATTCACTGGTCTATGCCACGTGGAGCAGAGCTGAAATATTCTTTGACCTTTTTGACTAGGTCAAGGGAATCATGTAGTGAGAGCCCCCATGTCTTAAGTTTCTTGATCACCTGTTGCAGGGGTTTAGGTTGTAGCCGTGTTGGTCTAAGGATATAGGCAGACAAGGTTCCTTGGGTGAATTTGATATCTTTTATTAGACCAACCCAAATGGTTGGAGAATAGTTATTAAGCAAGCTTTCAGGTTCAAAAACCCTTCGTCAGGCTCAGGAAGCTGCAGCAGTTGGTGTGTGCTCTTCCTGGATGGAATGAAAAGTAAAGAAGCCAGGGGCTGGGCTGGGAAGTCAGTTGCCAGGCAGATTATAATGTATCAAAAATCCAATGTCTATGTTTAGTCCATGATCTCTAGTATCCAGGAGGTTGATGAAATGGAGCTCATAGGCTCATCTCTGGGATGTGTTGTGTAAATTTCCCTTGAGGATCAGGACTGAGAGATTGGAGGGAGAGTGGCCCTCCTGTGAGAAATGTGCCCCCACCGGTAATTGGGTGTTTCTGTCTTTGATGGATTTCTGGTGTGCATTCATTCTGGTGCACAGTTGTTGTCTGGTCTCTCCTACATATCTTCCATCAGGGCATTTGGTGCATTGGATGAGGTATACTACATTCCTGGAGGTGCATCTGTAAGATCCTGGGATGCTGATGGCTCTGTTGTGGGGTGTAGTAATAGTGGGGGTGGTGGAGATGTGGGGGCAGGTTTTGCATTTCTTGTCATGGCACGGTCTGGATCCTTTTGGTGTGTTCTGGGGTTGAGGAAGTTTGCTTCTGGTGATGAGGTTGGCGAGGTTCGGTGCTTGTCTGAAGGCTAGGATGGGTGGCTCTGGGAAGATCTTTTTAAGAATAGGGTCTTTTCCTAATATGGGTTGCAATTTTTTGAGGATTTTCCGTACAGGTTCAAGGGATGGGTGATAGGTCATAACCAGCGGTGTGCGATTTGTGGGTGTTTTTCTTCTGTACTGCAGCAGTTCTTCACGTGGTATCCAGGTGGCTCTTTCAAACGTGCGATCTACCTCTCTGGAGGAGTGTCCTTGCTGGGTGAAAGCCTTTTTAAGATTGGTGAGGTGGCAATCCCGGGTGTTCTCTTCAGTACAGATGCGGCGGTATCTGACGGCTTGGCTGTATATCACTGCTTTTTTGGTGTGTTTTGGGTGATTGCTGGTTCTGTGCAGATATGTATGTTGGTCTGTGGGTTTCTTGTATACTGTGGTCTGTATTTTACCCTTCTGGATACTGATCCTTGTGTCTAAAAAGGGGATGTTGGTGTTGGAGTATTCTAAAGGAAGTCGGATGGAGGGATGGTGACTGTTGAATTTCTGGTGGAACTCAAGTAGAGATTCCAGGTTCTCACTCCAAATGATGAAGATGTCATTGATATATCGTATTCACCCAAGGAACCTTGTCTGCCTTGATCACCTGTGGCAGAGCAGAAAATGTGTCTCAATCATTACAAGATCCTTCCCCCGCCTTCCCCCCCGACTACAGGGCTATCAAAAGCTTTTATACAATACTGATGGAGGCTGCTTTGCTGGCATTAAAACTTCTTATCACATTTGTTAAAACCTTGAAATGCTGAGTATAAAATAGGGCTGCTTTTAGTTAACATGGCTGCATTTAGTTAGGCCACATGTCAGTTTGGGCTCTGGGGGCACGGGCATGTCAGGCAGAACTTCTTTGTAGAAAGGCACCCTTAGAGGTGCCTTTACAAACACTACGTTTGCACTTGAAATGATAAAGTTGACAACTGGAAACTCAAGTTTAAGTTGTTCAGCAACCCAGTTGCAGCCATGCTTCAAATAAGTGAAGTGCAGCAGGTATGGATGGAACACTTGAAGTGCTGTTGCTGCTTTCAGTATACAGGCTTCAGCAACAGAAAGTAGATGCAATATCTGTTAATTGCTGTCAGTGGAAGTAGGCCCCAGTAAACATGAAGGGTCATTCATAGGATGAACATGAGCTGCCAGTGTGATGCTGTAGTCAACAGAGCTAATAGCATATTGGAATGCATTAGCCAAGGCATAGCAAGCAGGGCTAAGGAAATGATACTTCCTCTCTATTCCGTGTTGGTGAGACCCCAGCTGGAGTACTGTGTCCAGTTCTGGGCACCGCACTTCAAAAAAGATGTGGAGAATCTTGAAAGGGTCCAGAGAAGGGCCACAAGAATGCTTAAGGGCCTGGAGGACAAATATTACGAGGAAAGACTAAGGGACCTGGGACTGTTCAGCTGGGAAAAGAGAAGACTGAGGAGGGACTTGGTTGCCTTCTGTAAGCATGTAAGGGGTGAATATCGGGAGCTGGGAGAAACACTCTTCATTAGGGAGCACCAGGAGAGGACAAGGAGCAATGGTCATAAACAGTTAGAGGATGGATTCAGGTTGGATGTAAGGAAGAACTTCTTTATGGTAAGGGTGACCAGAATCTGAAATAGACTTCCCAAGGAGGTGGTACAGTCCCCAACCTTGGAAGTCTTCAAGAGGAGACTGGATATACACCTTGCTGGGATCATTTGATCCCAGCAGTATTCCTGCCCAGAGCAGGGGTTGGACTTGATCTTTCAAGGTGCCTTCCAGCCCTTAATTTCTATGATTCTATAATTCATAAAATGTGCTATTGCATTATTTGTCCTCTCCAACCCATTTTAAAGTCAAAAGGTTCAACAGTGAGTTTCCCAGCTATTAAAGTGACTACAGTTAAAGCTCTGTTATCCGGCATCCCCCTGGAATGGGGGTTGCCGGATAACAAAATATGCTGGTTAATTGAGCGGCCCAAACAGGTGTCCTTGCCTGTTCGGGCCACCACTTCTCCTGCCACATCTGGGGTATCGCTGCCCCACCCACGGCATCGCTGACCCTCCCGCGGGCCCTGCAGGCCCCACGGGATAGGGAGGCAGGCCCCGCGCAGCCTGCTATGCCCTGGGCTGTGGGGGTTCAGAAGCGCAGGCTGCTTTGCTCTCGGCCCTG
>NW_005841837.1:2049394-2075606 GCF_000455745.1 Alligator sinensis
TTCCCTACAGTCAGTTAATCTGGAACATGCTGATTTAAACAGTATTTTTCCAAGAAACCACAACAATATGGATTATTTAGTTTATTCTAGGGAAGATGGCTATACACCATAGTTTGACAAAGGTCAACATCAAAATTGTCAAGCTCTGCAGAACTAGGCATTTGTCCAAGAGTTTGTTTGCTTTTACCTTTTCTTTTCTTAGCAGTTAAATGGTTGCTAGTCTTCACACGTTGCTGTATCTGGAATTTTCTCTCCCACAGAACCTGCTTCCCACATAGTTGACAAAAATAATTTTGTCCTCAGTTGTAAAGTTAGTGCAACCTGCTGTCACAGCAGTACACTTTTCCTTTCGTAAAATTTGGTAAAATAACACCTTTTGGTATTGTTAATAGTAAGTAGCTAGCACTAACTGGAAGCTCTCACATAACTTTAGATTAATAAAAATGACAATCTCACTTAAACAGCTACTTTATGACAAGACCACCTCATTTTACAGAGGCAAGCAAGGCTTTGTTAATGTCAATGGCACCAATGGTATGTCCCACGCCTGCCCACCTGCTCCCACTTGCATACTCCCAACCCAGAAATACACCAGTGAAGACTTTCTAGGGTGTCCCTTTTAGCCTGTCTCAGGACATTTTTGTCCCCTGAACAGTAGGGATGTCCCCCAAGTGGCCTCACTGGTTCAGTCCCTGTCATACTAGCCAACAGGGTACTCATTGTAATGTGAATGTAATGTGCGCAAAGGAGGTGGGACCAGGGAGCACTCTGCAAAATTGTGATGACTGTTAATTTGGGCTACAACTCCCAGAAACTCCCAGGGCCTGGAGTTCATGGGAAAAACAAAGAGGAAGCTACAGGCTGGAGTAGGGAGAGACGTGCACATGGAACCTGGTCAACCCTATGCAGGAGGAGTGCACAGTGGAGCTGGAGATCCCACTGACATGGTCAGCCAGGACTGTGTGGACTGAAGGAGCTGGACTCAGACTTGGGGGCATCTGCAGGTGTCTGTTTGAGTGCTCTAGGACCAAAGGCTTGTTTGGGGACAGCTCCAGAGGTGGGGGGGGGGGGAGGAAGCTAGGGTGATAAGTATATGTTATCATAGTGCTGATGTTTCTTTATCTTTTACCCTTCCCTCCCTTTGGCCCATTATCTTGTAACCCTAACCCCTATGATTTTCTATATAAAAGTGGGCACTCCCCCTTGCTTCTTGTGCCAGTTTCTGGGGCTGCAGGATTGACAGACCATCACCCCCAGCAGATTGAAAATCTGGACATCAACTTACATGCCTAAGTGGGAGCTGAACTCTCCTAAAAATGTGGCTGTAAGAATGTGAGGGGTTAACTTACAGAGCCAAGAGAAAAAAAAGAGTGCATTAGAAACTGATCTCAGCCTCCATAAATATAGCAACAAGGTGAGTTTTCCTAATGCATGTCAGTGGAGCTGTCAAGTTTTAGATTTGTATGAGGCATCTCCTTAAATAAGCTTTTCTACAAGAGTTTTTAGCAAAAAAGAGATGTGAATATTGCAGGGGGACTCTGCTGATTTTGGGGGCAGGAACTGACTGGGCTTGAGTGAGGGCATACCAGTGCCCAAGTCACAGAGCAGCTCTTCCCACCAATCCTCAAGGCTCATGACAGACATTACACATAAACCGGTTTAGGTGATCAGAAACTGGTTTAAACCTGTAATAGAGCAGAAGTTCAGTGCACATAAACCAGTTTGAAAATGGCTGAAACCAGTTTGAGATAAACCTGGTTGAATGTAGTATCAGACTTAACTGATTTGGGTCAAACAGGTTTATGTAATGTCTGTCCCAGACCTCTTGCCGGTTTAAGGTAAATCAGACTCCCTCAGCATCCCGGCATGCTCTCTGGACTGGGCGGTGCTCTCTGTTTCACAGCAGGGCTGACCCCTCCCCTCTGCTCCCTGGCTGCAGCTCTCACAGGATTGCCAGCTGCTCCCCCTCCTCCCCTCACCACTTCTTGCTAAGCAGGAATTCCCTGCTCCCCTCTAGTAGACCACATGCTAGCTACAGTCCCTGATGAATCAACAGGCAGAATCAATAGGTAGCTGGTAATGTCCCTCTGGTGTTTTCTTAATGGAGTGATAAACACTGAGGTAGGGGTGATAAACACTGTGTTATCAATTCCCTGCCAGGCTAATCAGAGCATCCTGCCTGGCCATGCCCTCCTCAGCTCAGTACTGTGCAAGGGAAGGGAGGGCTGCTCTAGTGCTCCCCGGCTTCTAGCTTGAGCCACTGCAGCCATGTACCTGCATTTCTGGGATGTCTGTCTGGTTACAAAACTGATTTAGCTTAGCCAGGTTAGCCTACCCTGCAAAGATTGAATCAATTTAGGCCCAGGCTTTTTGAATATCTGTCCCTAGCCCAAGTGTTCTGAGAAGTGAAACACACAGGACATTGACAGACGTGAGTTTGCCATGTGATCAGCCTCTGAAAGTGCTCTACAGCTGTGCACTGACAAAAGTGCACAGCTACAGAGCACTTTAAAAATGCCTGATCCTGTGACAATCTGAACCCTCATTATATGGGCAAGCTGTTGATCTGAACATCTCCGTTGCTAGAACAGCATGCTGGGTGAGACAAGGAGAGGACCAAGTGAGAGCTAGCTTTCCTCTGATTTGATATTTAACAGAAGTGAGTGAACTTGATGGATGCTGTCTTGGCAGCAGCTTTCTGCACTTGGTCATTGACTAGGATTCAGAAAAGCTCTGTTCCTTGGAAATTTTGTAGCCTGTAGCCTAATATGGCCAAATTACTTACTTCCGGGGGGTACATAACTTGACTTCATTCCTAGGGATGTTTAAGCACACCTGTGTGCTATTGGCTTTAAAGTAGAAGGAGAAAGGGCAATGAGACCTCAGAGAAAAGTGGCAGACATCTTACCTTCTTTGTTAAACTGCAAGAACATGCTTGATACTGCCAGAGGAAGACAACATTCCTCCCCACACAGCTTATAGTTGAAGAGCCCAGTCCTCTAAGGGCTGCTAGCCAGACCCGGACACAGGCATGGGTGAACTGGGTGGCCACCCAGGGCCCAGACAGAAAGGGGGCCCGAAAATGAAAAAAAATCACATTTGCAAAAAAAAAAAAAGTTTTAATATTGCACATATACCGGACTGGCAATGTTATCAATTGAGAATGATCTATTTAACGACATTGATACCACAGATGTGAGAGAGACTTTTGCAACAAAAAAATCAACCTGGTGTAACCCAGGTGGCGGCCCAATAGTTGCCACCTCTGCCCAAATATCAGGGATGGTGTGGTGAGTGTGTGGCAGGGCTTCTGGCCAGGACCAATTTACTTTCCAGCCGGCCCTGCTCCCCACAGGGCAGCCCGTGGTCCCAAGAAGGTCTAGCACTTAAGTGATTTAACTATTTACACTTTATTTACAAAACAAGAATAACAGGAAGGTTATTTACAAGCGAACTTAAATGGCAAAACAAACCAGAATGCATTAGTCAACCCTTGACTCAAGAACCACAGGTAGGGTAACTGGCAGCTTTCAGCCATTGCTGAGATGCTACAGCAAGGAAGCAGGGTGCTCGCTTCCAGCAGCTCCAACAGGCTTCCCAATAAGCGACAGACTGCCACAGTGTAAGCTTTTCTGGTCTGCAACAATCAAATTGTATCAAACCCCAACCCCCCAAAGAGCCTGAAGGGTGACCCTCTGTGGCAACCAACAAGCAACAGAGTAGGCTCCTGCAGCAATCGCCATGACCCAAGCACAAAGCTCAGGGGCTCCATCCGATGACAATCAGCGGCAGAATAAGGGACAGGACTGAGTCCCCCTCTGGGCAGTCAGTGGCAGAGGGCCAGCAGCACAGGCAGCTCTCAGGGGTTGCTGCTCTAAACCCCTGCTCCAGATGACTGGCCGGGTGATCCACACGCCTTGCGGCTCGCCAATCCTGCTCCGAGTGCCGGCCTGTGCCCCGAGCTCCCAGGGACCCTCATCTTGGTGCTCTGCTGCTCCTCAGGATCCCAAAGCCTTGCCTTCTGCTGTCCCACTTCCACAGGGAAGGTAAGGGGTTTCCTCAACTCACTGGCCCAGCTCCCTGCTCCAGATAAGGATGTCACCTGTGCTCCTGGCCGCTGCTTCTTCTCTGCAGTGGAGTGGGGGGCTGACTGCCACCCCTAGCCTCCGGGACACCCGGTATGTCCAGCACACTTCGATGGGGCCTTGGGGCACCAGCTCTCTGCCCTAAGCCCTGGCTGCTGCTCCCTCTCTGCTGCAGGGCTGGAGGCACAGCCGACTGCTGCTGCCTTCTTCTCCCAGGGCCTTCGAGGCTCTTCAGAGGGGTCTCTCTGCTCCCTCTGCTGGGTCAGCTCACCCCAGCTCTTCTTAGGCCTCCTGCATCATTCCCCGGAGTCATTGCCAGCAGCTTACCCCCATGCCAGTTTGGCTGCTGCTTTTATCCCCTCTGGCAGTGTCTCCCTGGCTTGCAAACTGGCCAACCAGGGCTCAGGGTGGAGGACCCCCAGCTCTAGCCATCCCCCTTCCATGTGAATGAGGGGATTGAAAACCCCTTCTTTTGACTGGCTTCTCCTTTTCCACAGGGCAGGGCTCCCCTGCTCCACCCTTGGGCTTGCTCAGAGTTCACCGGCACTATTTCTAGCCCAGGGTAAGTATCTCAAGCCAATCTGGTGAGCCCACATTGGCAGTTTGTTACACTGGTTAGACACCCAAAACCAGGATTCATTCTTGAAAACACAGGTCTCTTACCTGACCAGGCCATTTATTTCTATAGTCTAGGAACTAAGAGGAGAATTTTATCACTATTACTGTTTAGAATTCCTCAAGTTGCTCAAGTTAGTTTGGGTCAAAGGATGAGGCATATAAGGACATACATACAACTTGTCTGTGAAGGACACAGAAAAATGGTTGTCACTTGGACAACATGAAAGCCAGTGTTTGTAGCTGGAGTGCAAATGAAAGCTATGGTTAAAGGCTACCCAAGTGTGTACATTAAGTCCCCTTGCTCCCTCAGGGATTTCAAGATCAGGTTTACAACAGCTAGTCTCAGAGCAAAAATTACTTTCCTGGCTAAAGTTTAAGCCCAAATGGCTAATGAGCTATTTCTGGTATGGACAAAGTGAAAACAGAACTTCTCTCAAAAACTGTTTTTTTTGGTGTGACATTGTGCCTAACAATCCCGCTGTAGGAAACACAGAAGATAAAGTTGAGATCTGGAAGGAAAACACTGCACTGAGAATTAAATCATGAATCTATGTGTTTTCACCAGTAGAAAACATTAAAGGGTATTAACAGCCATCTTCCCATGCATTAATTATCTGCATTGCAGGGGTAAGAGCAGTCTCTGCAGTGTCATTGCTTTCAGTCTATGTAGCATCAGGTAGGATAGAAAGTGAATGAGGTACAGTAAGTTCTAGCATGACCACTTCCAGCTGCTGTGCCAGTAGCAGCAAGGGAAATGCTTAACTGATAGAAGACATGCTGATATGCATTTAAACAATATTAATTTTATGGAATTTATTTATTTGGACCACAGAGCCTGGATTTTTTTTTACATTTTTTTCATCAGATAACACTGATTTGAAGCAACCACAATTCTTTATGGGAGTGAAACAGCTTGAATGAAGCTCCCACTGGGAGAGGGGGAGGCTGATTTCCTAACCCAGAGGTCAGGGAACTCATATGTTAAAGTCCACTGCCCAGCTCAGACCAGGATCTTGAACCTAGGTTTCCTATCTCCCAGACAGCACCCAAAACAGCCAGTTATTCATTCTGCTGGGGCAGGTCTTGCTGGCTTTTCAGAATTTAAAAAGATTTTAGTTTCATCCTGTTATGGATTGGAAAACAGTATCCCACCTGCTCCAACACAGCATTATGAGTGCATAGTGCTACAAAACACTGTGCACATACCTAAGACTGTAGAGTAACATGTTGCACCAGGCAAAATCTAGACTCTGCCTGTGAGAAATGGTATGCAACCATATAATTAGACCATCAATACTTACACACACAAGGGGGGCAGATAAGGAGCCACTGTGGCCCTAGCAAAGCTGACTGCTCAGCCATGAAGACTGTTTAATTCACCATCTTAACTTTATTGAACTCCAATAATAATCCTAAAGAAATGTTCACGTGTGACAGGATGAGTGGATCCTGGATTTTGGAAAGGGGAAACCTTCACTGTAGGCAGTACCCCAGCTCCTAGCATCCCTCCCATTGCCAGCAGACTGTGCTGAGGGAGCAGCAGTACGGACTTTTTTTTCTTAAGTCCTTCAAGCAGATAAGAATCTTCCCTTCCCCTTCCCTTCTCCTCCATTTTCAGCTGCATGTTTCTTCCCTTCCCCTCCCTTCTCCTCCCACTTCCTTCTCTTTCCTCCCACACCCATCTGTGGAAAGTGTCATCTATAGGCTGAGCTATAGCAAGGGTGTAACAGATGACTCCTGCAGAAATGGCTACAAAAACCATTATTGCTATCTAGAAATCCAGATATTAAAAACATTGCCTGGCTCCTTGCCTGGCTGCACTTCATAATCTTGCCTGCTACATGGATGGACAATCACCCTACCTGCTATATTCACAGACAACACTGCAGCAGGAATCAACCATGCCAGACATGGATGTATACTCTCTGGCCTACTACTATCTAGGGCTGTGCGAAACGGGCCCTATTAAATTCTTATTCAGATTCGGCCCGAATCAGAGACAATGATTCGATCTGTTGAATCGGATCGCTGTCCCTGATTTGATTTGGCCAAATCCGAAGATTCAGTGCTGATTCGGCAAATCAGCGATTTGGACACAGGCACAACTTTAAAAGTTTTTTTCTACATACCTTGAGGTAGCGGGCACGGCTTGTGAGTGCTGAGGTGCTGGGGCACATGGAGCATCCCACAGAAGTGCGGAGGGGACCTCCATGTGCTCAGCAGCGAACCTGGAAGTGGACCGGAAGTACTTCGGGTCCACTTTCGGGTCTGCCAAGGAGTGCGCTGGGGGGGCCCCCATTCCCACCTGGCTCAGCGATTGACCACAGGGGGACTCTGGGTGCCCCCCCAGACCCAGGAGGCACCCATCAACAAGACAGGGGGGGCCCCTAAACACTCCCCAGTGGACCGGGAAGTGGACGGGAAATGCTTCTGGTCCACTTCCAGGCCTGCTGTCAAGTGAGCTGTGGGACTCTCCATGCGCCCCCAACATTGCAGTGTTCATGAGTCACCTGGTACCTAGAGGTATGTAGAAAAAACATTTAAAGCTATATCTACATCTGAATTGCCAAATCTGTCCAAATCGATTAAAGGGGCCTCTGATTCAATTCATATTTGGAGATGTGATCACCAAATCAGGCTGAATCTCTGCCGAATCGAATCAGGGACCGAAGCTTTGCACAGCCCTACTATCTATCTCAAAGAAATGTATTTTTCCAAACAACTACCTGATTCTTAAATATCTGTGGAGAGTAATTGGCAAACAGGAGATGCTGTATATCAGGCAGTGGAAACTATTGGATCTGTCTGGCTTCACACACTAAGGGCATGTCTAAATGAGAGTGCACGTGTGTTTTGTGGCACCGCAGACTAGGGGTGCTTGTACATGTGATGAAAATTGCCCTGTTTGCAGTTTAATTTACATGTTCAGGGCTTTTTTAAGATTTAAATGAGTTTGTTGCGATGAAAAATAAACCATGTTCCAATGTATTTTGGTTTGCTTTGATGCAAATTGCAGTGATATAGCCATTGATCTCTCATGTGTACATGTGAATTCACTGAATCACTGGCAATGCGCAAGGGGGGGCACACGGGTGCATGTGCACCCCCTGAGGATAGTGGTGCACCCCCTGTGAAAAGATGCTGCTGGCTTGCGGGCAGTCACTGCTCACCATCCCCTCCCCACTGGTGGTGGTGTCAGCAAGCAGTCCGTGATTGCCACTGGCTGTTGCTGCTGCTGCCGGCAGTGTCTGTAGGTGGTTGCTGACCACTGGTCGGTGCTCACCCTCCACCCCTCCCACCGCCAACAGTGCTGCTGCCAGCTGTGGGAGCTTGCCATGCTCACCATTCATGCACTGAATTATGTGTAATGAGCCCCTTTGTCCAGCAGATATCACTTAAATTTGCAGGTAATCTGCCCCTGTTTTATGTAAGGAATAGAAAACTGCCTCGCCACTTTATGCAAGTGGCCAGGATTGGTTTCATTTCCCACTAAAAAGTAAACTGCGGCCACCTGGTCCCAGGACTGCAGGCAGCAGACAGCTGCAGGAAGTGGCTGCCCCCTACATGGGCACCCCTGCCCACCCAGCATGGCCCTGGCCAGGGTGCCTGCCTGGGCCTTGCTGCCCCTGGCTCCCCATGGGAGACCCTGATTGCCAGTGGCACTGCTGGCCCACAATCCACCCTTGCTTCATGCAAGGAATAGAAAACTGCCTGGTTGCTTTACCAGGGGTGGATTATGGGCTGACAGTGCTCTAGGCAATTAGGGCCCCCCTTGGGGAGCTAGGGGCAGCACAGCCACAGGTGGGCATCCTGGCCATGGCCATCCATGGTATCCATGAGTGTCCCTGTAGGTGACAGTGGCTTTCCAGGGATGTCTGCTGCTAGGAGGCACCATGGGCAGCCCTGCTCCCACGTGCTGCCATTTGCGATCAAGCTTCATCCCCGCTCAATCCACAGGTGGGCCAATCCTCTCACATTACTGCAATGTGTCTGGAGCAAGCCAGGGTATATTTGGCTTGGCTTACATTACCCACATGTCCCAAAGCCAGGCATGTACAACCCTTCCTATGACAGCAGGCAGAGATGGATGAAAATTCCTTTTTATTTGACGAAGGCAGTTACTTTATTGACAATAATCTAAGCAGACCTGAAATAGCACTGGATGCCCACTCCCCAATTTCCTAAAGAAGCAGCAACATTACCAACTAAGAACCCCTCACCAGCAGCATTACCTGAACAGCAGCAGCATTACCAGAACTCTTCATCCATCATATGCTCTTCTTTCCCAGCCATGTACCCTCTGTCTGACCCTCTGCTTCTCCCCTAAAGCATAGTGGTACTCTCCTGGCCCTGCTGGAGTTGGGGCACTCCTCACTCACAGACAATGTGGGTATCCCTGAGGTTGTCACGTGGGGGGGAACAGGGACACTGGCCTCACTGAGGGTCACCTCTCAGATAGAGGCAAGCTTAATGGATCTTGCATGCTTGGTCCCAGTGGGGAAGGAGGGGAAGCCGCTTATGATTTGGGGCCTTGGTCACGTGCCTAAGGATCTCCTCTCTAAACATTGACTCCAAGTGATGGGTCTCCTCAAGATTGGCATGGCACCATGAGGTCAGCTCAAGGAATTGTTTTGTGATGTCTATGATACCCCTTAGGAATTCCCTAGTGCTGGCCATGCTTTCCATCTTTAGCTTCTCTAAACACTTCCCGAATTTCATCCCACCAGTCATCCACAGCGTTCCCTTGCAATTCCACAGCTGCCACCAAAACCTCCATCATGCTCTCTCTGGAGCATCGCTGCCTGCAGTGGAATTCATGCATATGCTCAGCTCCAGTGCGAGCTGGTGTCCGTGGTTCGGGCGCATGTCCCCGACTTCCATCAGGTGTGGTAGCTGGTAACAGGAATGGGAAAACAGAGTATTCATGGTCAAAGATCTCATCCCCACTCACTAAATGAAGTAAAGGTTAACCCTCACCTAAGCTACTTACAGAAAACCCACAGCACGTCCACCCCACTGGGAGCAAAATCGATATAATGCCCCTTCCCCAAAACGTACAAGTCCCTGGGCATGGATCCTCTGGCGTCTCCAGCACTGAAACCAATCTTTGGGTCTCTGGAACTTCTTCCATGTCACACAAGTCTGGGGGGAACTGTACACTTGCATCCAATACGCCCTCCTCTTCCTTTGTGTTCTGTGGCCAAATCATTGGGGAGAGTGATTCCATGATCAGGATAACTGGATCTTGGATGTCCCCGTCAACCAGCTCCTATGAGCAGTTGCCCCACATCTCTGACATATTTCCTGTAGGAGTGGCAGGACAGTCTGTGGACTCTTGGCTAGGTGCGGCCTCCTGAACCCCCGTTGTCCCAAATGGAGACAAGCCTTGCCTGCATACTTGACAAGAATGACAGACAGCTGGTCATAGAAGGGTGCAATTGTGCATGCTGCCCCAGAAGAAGAGTTCTCATTCTTGGCCCAATGAAAAGCACATTTCAGGGCCTTGCTTGTGCTATGGCACTGTGTCCAGTCACAGTTGTGCCCACACACCTTCATTTCCTTGGTAATGGCTGTATAGATTGGCTTATTTAGTCTGTTTTCCAGCTGTTCAAGGATCTTTTCTTCTGACCAAATATTTGTTGATCAAATCTTTAAGTTCTTCGCGGGTCCAATTGGGGCCCAGGTTTATAGATGTATCTGGCTCCTGCTCTATACCCTGCAGACTTGACTTGTGCTTTGGCATCACCACTGAATATCTTTTTGTGGCCACTAGGAGTCAAGAGAGGGCTTGCTATGCTGTCACCAGTCACAAGATGCTTTCTGGAAAAGACTGAGAGCAGTTATACAGACATGTGTTTAAAGAACCTTTTCTGAAATTCCACATGTGCATACCAGGTGTGAACTGTGTCTCAGTACTGGCTGTCAGGGGAATCTGCTCAAGTGA
This sequence comes from Alligator sinensis, assembly GCF_000455745.1. NCBI lineage: Eukaryota > Metazoa > Chordata > Crocodylia > Alligatoridae > Alligator > Alligator sinensis. The sequence continues at coordinate 2,060,042 of NW_005841837.1, forward strand.
CCTTTCTAACAAAACACCAGTGATATCCATAGCCTGCCCCAAATTGTCCCTCATTGTCCAGAAGGATAGATCATAATGGTTGTCTGCCGATCACACCCAGAAGTCTTTGCCTGGCAACTCTCCCTTCACACCCCACCCCCCCCAATCACCTCCCCAATGTCCCACCTATCAATCGCTCATCTGTTCTGGGGGGTCTATTTGGTCTGATGGGGAAGCGGGGGGAGGAGGGGGCTTGTGGTTTGTCCATTGAGTGTTCAGCTCAGCATCCCCCTTTTTTCCGCTGAGCACTTGATGGATTTCAGGCGGCATCACCAAGAACCCTAAAAGCCCAAGTTTTGGGAGAAAGGATGGTTAGGTGAACCTAGTGTGGTTAGGAATTTAAATAGAGCAGGGCTGTTAATGTCGCCCTATTCCAAAACCAGTTGTAAGGCAATTTCAGACCATTTTGAATGCAAGATTACTTGATGGTTCTGGCACCTTGATGCCTGGCATAGGTGTTGATGTGCCAATGGTAGCTATTCAAAAATAGTGCTGGTAACACATATCCACATTTTTCCCTGTCTTATTCCAGAGTGGGGTACATTGATGGGATGATAATTCTTGGTGGGCCTATTCATTGGTCCAGTAAATGCCATTATCTGCTCCCCTGGGAGTATGATGATTTTCTGGGGTCATCCTACACCCCATGTTCTTGGAGGATATATGGGACATGCCCTTTCCCCCTGCAAGCCAAATGCTCTCCTGAGCTGTGTACAAAATGAAGTGTAAATAGCATGGCTGTTTTAATGCTAATAGAGTCTATTCAACACCCCTACCTATTCAAACAATGCCACCCCAGTGCATCTTGGCAGTGCTGTGAGCAAAACAGTTACCTTGTTGTGTCCTGCAAAACAACATGGCTTCAATGAACCGTGATGGACTGAGCAAGAAGAACCAAATGCTGTTGGATGCTCTGGAGATGTCCTACTGCAGAATGGAGGCAATTGATAATGCGGAGATGCTGCTACTAACCGCAATGCAGATTATGATAAACCTTCTACAAAGTTGTGAGGACATGCCAGAACCTAATCATACTTGGCTATACCAGGCAATAGCCTGTGTGGTAGTGTGTGTGGAATCAGAAAAAATATCTGCCTTAAACTTTGACTATTTTAGTTATAAGATGACATAACCGCTTTGTGGAGAATTGCTGGCTCTGTATAGTAGAACAGATAAGAGAAAGTGTTTGTTCTTTGTAACTCCTCTGCAACTGCTTCGCTCACCGTGGCCTTGAAGATAGCAAAAAAGTATGTACAACTCTGATTTGCAGGTGCAAGAAGGAGGTTTGTGAACTAACCTCGCCTCCCCCATTAGTTCCCATCCTGATTACAGCAAAGAAATAATGAAGTAATATTATAAACGCTTTTCATGCTAATTTCACTATATGATCACGTGAGTTGTAAGCAACTGTTAAAAAGTATATAAGCCTTCTGATTTTGCTCTTGGGGGGGGACCCCTTCCAAGTGCTTGGGAAATCCATGTCACTTTGGAATCCCCCCTACAGCTGTAGTTTCTTTTGAATAAAAGCTTCTGCTGACCTGACCCAAAAGTATGCTGTGTGTGTTTCCACGACAAGTGGGATAACCGAGAGGCAGCCACAGATATTGAGGCTGACAGGGCTCTGTGAATCAACCTAAGCGCAACGATCTCAGGGTCTGGGCCCACGTGAGCAGCTCTGAATGGTGGAAGGGAATTGTACTGTTGACCTGGGATGATCAACAGTGGCTGGAGACATTCCACATGGGCAGGGAGGCATTTCACCACATAATCTTGATGCTGGGGCTGAAAATTGTGAGTCAGGAGATTGTCATGCGTTAGTCCATAGCGCCAGACAAGAGGGTGGCCATGTCCATCATGAACTGCCCACCCACACCAGCCTCCACTACATCAGGAACCAGTTCAGTGTGGCTCCTTGCACTGCTGGGGTGGTGATATGTGAGGTATGCCAGCTGCTGCAGGACGTCGCATCAAACAACTTTATTTGCCTCCATAACCCCATGGAAGCCTTGAAGGCTTCAAGGGGTTCCCTAAGTAGGTGCATTGGACAGCACACACATCCTGGTGTTATCTCCATCACAGGTGAGCCGGTCATTCACAAACAGGAAGGGATTTGTTTTGGTGATCCTCCAAGGCAGAGTGGATCACTGGGGTCATTTCACTAACATTTATACAGGCTGGGCAGGCAGTGCACACAATGCACGTGTCTTTAGAAACTTGCCGCTGCCTCATATGATGGAGAAAGAACAATATGCACTTGGAGTCCCCAATACAGTGATCCAGGGTGTTGCCATACCCTGGCTTATCATGGCGGATGCAGACTACCCTCTCTGGCTCTGGCTCATGAAGCCATATGGAGGACACATTACTGACCTGCAAAAGATGGCATTCAACTATCATCTCAGCAAATGCAGGATGATTGTTGAATGTGCTTTTGCTGCCTGAAAGCACAGTGGAGGTCACTGAACTACAGGTTTGAGGTGGAGCCTGAAAACGTAATGGCTTTCATTGTGGCTGCCTGTGCTCCACAGTATTTGTGAGACCAGGGGGGAGATATTCAGAGAGTCTTGGGCTGAGGAATTTCAGGAGGCAGTGGGCAGACAGAGACATGGGCAGGCAGTGCATAGCATCTCCCATCATCAGCATGCAGGTGCTGTTCGCATGGCCATTGTGCGGAATTGCCTGGCCGCACACATTATGACTGCTGCAAAAAGAGATGGTTCTCTCTAGGCCAATGGATATGTTACTATTACTGCTGAGTGTTTCTGTGAATAATTTTTTTTTTGTTGCAACAAAACACTTCTGTCTGTCTCATAAGTATATTGTTTGCAGTGGTGGAGAGGAGGCTAGGGTGACAGTGGGGTGGGGGGGAGAGGTGGGCATGGGGCTCCCTGGGGGCAGTTGCAGCTTCCTGTTGTTACTTGAACTCTGAACAATCACTGCTGGGGCTGTGGCAGGGCATGGTGGGAGGGGAGGGAGACGCTGCCCAGGGGAGAAGGATGATGGTATTTTCAGGCTGCCAGGTATGGCACCGGAGCCACAGTCCAGGGTGGGGGAGGCCACAGGCATCTCAAGCCTGCAGCGGGTCCTGACTCTAACTGCTGCTGCCCGCACGAATCGGTGCCCAACACCTGGCCCTGCCTGACACCCCAAGCCTCCCTGTACCTGGGCAGTCCTGTGACTGGGCAGGCACCATTTGCTGTGAAGGGCAAATGAAAGTGCTCCCGGGTGCACATGTTAGCCAGCAAAGTGGTTATTAATTCCTTGCAGGAACCAGGGGTAGATTGTGGGCCAATGGGGCCCCTGGAAATCAAGGCCCCCCTTGGGGAGCCAGGGGCAGCATGGGCCAAGCAGGCACCCTGGCCAGGGCCATGCTGGGTAGGCAGAGGTGTCCATGCAGGCAGCGGCCACTTCCTGGGGCTGCCTGCTGCCTGCAGTGCTGGACCCGGGCAGCTGCAATTTGCTTTTTACCAGGAAATTAAACTGCTCCCAGCGGCCTGCAAAAAGCAGCCAGGTGGTTTTATGTTCTTGCATGAAGTAAGGGAAGATTATGGGGTGATGGTGCCCCTGGCAATCAAGGCACCCCTTGTGGAGCCAGGGGCAGCACGGGCTAGGCAGGTACAGGTGTCCGTGCAGGCAGCAGCAGCTTGGTGGGGCTGTCTGCTGAGAATCCAGGTGTGTTCTAATAAGAGTTTGACTGCCCTCGCTAAAGCAATTAAATCTCTCACAGCTTTTACACACACTGTCCCAAAGTGTCCAGAGTGAGCATGCCCATAATCTACAGGGGGGAAGGGGGTATACTTCCCTTGGCCAGGTGGCCCCAAGACCTAAGAATGGTTAATGGGCCCCCAAATTTCTCTTGCTGTCTGGAAAGCTGTCTTTAGCAAAAATGAGGAGGTGAACTCTGTCCCTGCTGAGTGTGGTCTGCTCTGAGGCCTTAATACATTATTGGATTTTGATGGATCCTCAATGTCCTATTGCTATCTGTAAAGCTGTCAGGCTTTTGCAACAACCATGGACTCTATGCAACAACAGGGGAGGTTATCTCTGGCCCTCTTGGGTGTGTTCTGCTCTGAGAATTAACATGTCAATAGTAGTGTAATCAGCACCCAAAGTTCAATGGGCTAGCAGCAGTTTTGGGTTGAACAGACTAGAAGAAGACTGCATGCAGCAACCTGAGACATGGAGCCACCCAGCACAGCCCAGCACTGATCAAGAGGCTACAGTCCAGCAATAAGGCCTTATTCCCACCACCCCCTCTACCCTCCTATTCTTGTCCCAGTGTCCCATACACCCTTCCTCCTTCCCATAAAAATTATCACAGTGGTGATGCTACTGCCACCCACTGTGCTTCTCATTCAGAGATCCACTGTGGTGATGCTTCCTGCCCCCACCACCCCGCTTCCCTCAGCTGCACCCACCCCAGCCCCCACCCTGTCAGCCGCAATGTTGGGAACAGGAGGCAGAAGTGCAGCAGATGGTACGTTTGCTGTTGGGAGGAAGGGGGGACTTGGCACATGTTAACTTGTTAACATTTTGGGCTAACTGGCGTTTCTCTTACAAATGCCCTGCAGACATACCTATCTTGAGGACAGCAAATGCAGCAAGCCAGACCCCTTTAATGGGATATTTAGCTGCAAGAAGAATGTACAGGTATGGCCAGACAATGCATGGAGAAATCTCCCAAGGGAGATTTTGTAGCCTGTAGGGGGAGGAGAAGAAGGTGAGTTTGAGAGTATGGGGCAACCCCTCCCCCCACCACCTTCTTTCTTCCCCTGTAGGACAAGGGACCTTTCCTGAACAGTGTCTGATATTCACTGATCTGGGACTGCTGCTTTTTAAAGGCAGAAAAGTTTGGGGGGCCAATTTAAATTGTTAGTTTAATGTATTGCTGTGTAGTTGTGGGATAGGGGAGGGGGCATCAAGTTGTGTTTTTTGTTCTCCATTCAGCTTTTTTATATATTTATTTGAATAAATATATCCTGGAAAGGAGCCACTGAGAATGCCCTTGGGGGTATCCCTGGCATTGCGCTCAAGACCTGGGGCTGAGCTTAGGAAGTTGGGGGCACAGGTGGTCTACTCATCGACCCTCCTGGTCAGCAGTTTCCATCAATGCCAAGATGCCTGCATCAGAGAAATCAACCTGCAGCTCCGGAGTTGGTGACATTGTGTGGGTTTTGGCTTCTACAACCATGATCCACGCTTCCATGAGAAAGGTATCCTGAGACGAGATGGTCTTCATCTTTCTTCTAAAGGTAGGAGTTTGTTCTCTCAAGGTTGGCTGATCTCCTCGGAAGGGCTTTAAATTAGGTTCATTGGGGTATAGGAATGCAGTGGACAAAGAGAACCTAAGTTCAGAGAGCCATGAGCCATGCATTGGATTAGCCCAGGTAAGCACTAAGGGCCTGATAGACATCAGAACAGGGGGTATCAAGGGCACCCATTGGGGGGACTTAAATGTCTCTACACTAATGCTAGGAGTATGGGGAACAAATAGGAGGAACTTACACTCCTGCTTGCAAGCAACAACTTTGACCTGGTTGGGCTAACTGAAACCTGGTGAGACCCTACTCATGATTGGTCGGTAGGCATTAAATGCTATAGGTTGTACAGATGGGATAGAGCGGGGAAAAATGGGGAGTACTGTTCTCTATGTTAAGGAGCAATATACATCTTCTATAATCAAGATGGGATCAAAGGACAGCCACACTGAGGTACTGTGGGTTAGGTTACAATGGGGTTGGGGGGAAAGGGACTTGGCAGTGGGGGTCTACTATAGACCACCACACCAGGAGGATGAGCTAGACCTGGAATTCTCTGGGCAGCAATCAGAGGCCAAGAGATATGGTTGTCATGGGCGACCTAAACTACCCTGACATCTGCTAGGAGGATCAGTCAGCTAGAACTAACCACTCATGTAGGTTCTTAACCCGCATACAGGATCTCCACCTAACGCAGGAGGTATACGATCCCACTAGGGGGACTGCCTAGCTGGACTTGGTGCTGGCTATGGGGAATGACCTGGTGGGGGATCTGCAGGTACAAGATAACCTAAGGGATAGTGACCATCAATTGATTGAATTCACTATCTGACGAAGGGTGGGAAAAGTAACCAGCAGGGCAGAAGTGTAAGATTTCAGAAAAGCTGACTTCAGTATGCTTAGGAGATTAGTTAGTGGGGCATTAAACCTCAAGAGCATTGACAAAATGGGGGTCCAGAAAGGGTGGTTGTTCCTCAAGGAAGGGATCCTTCAGGCACAGAAGGAGGCAATCCCACTATGTAGAAAAGGGGGCAAAGGGGCTAAACAGGAAAATCCAGGAAAGCCTAAGGGCAAAAAAAGAGGCATACAGACTGTGGAAGCAGGGGGTAGCTACCAAGAAGGAGTATACCTCCTTGGCTCACACTTGCAGGGAATCAGTTAGGAAGGCTAAAGCAGGATTAGAACTTAGGCTGGTGACAAAAATTAAAGACCACAAAAAAATCTTTCTTCAGGTATATAGGGAGCAAAAAGAAGGTGCAGGGTAGCATAGGACCCCTACAGGATAGACAAGGACAGTTGGTGACAGATAGGAGGGGCAAAGCAGAGCTCTTCACTGAGTTCTTTGCCTCTGTATTTTTTAACATTGATCTAGATAAATCTCCCAAACTATGGGGTGAAGTAAACACACTTAGATTTGGAAGAAACCAAATCCAGGCAGACCTGAACAGGTTAGAGAAGTGGGCAGAGAACAAGGGCAAGTGCAAGGTGCTGCACCTAGGGAGAGGGAATCACCAGCACACCTATCGACTGGGGGATGACCTTCACAGCAGCACAGCAGCAGAAAGAGATCTCAGAGTCATTGTCAACTCCAAGATGAAAATCAGTTGTCTATGTGATGAAGTAATTAGCAGAGCTAACTGCGCTTTTTCCTGCATTAGTAGGTGCATCACAAACAGGTCCAGGGAGGTGATATTTCCCCTCTATGCAGGACTGGTCAGGCCACAGCTGGAGTACTGCATCCAGTTCTGGGTGCTGAAATTCAAGAGGGATGTGAACAACCTTGAGAGGGTCCAGGGGAGAACCACTCTTATGGTTAGAGGCCTGCAGGGAAGGCTGTATGAGGAAAGGCTGAGAGACCTGGACCTTTTTAGCCTCCGCAAGAGAAGGCTGAGGGGGATCTTGTGGCAGTATACACATTCACTGGGTGGGGAGGAGGGGGGCACAGCAGGGAATAGGAGCTGCTCTGTTTATCAGAGCACCCCGTGGAATAACCAGGAACAATGACCATAAGCTGATAGAGAGCAGATTTAGGTTGGACATCAGAAAGAACTTCTTCACGGTGAGGGTTGCCAGAATCTGGAATGGGCTTCCAAGGGAGGTGGTGCTCTCCCCTACCTTGGGGGTCTTCAAGAAGAGACTGGACAAGCATCTGACTGGGTCACATGATCCCAGCACTTTTTCCTGCCACTGGCAGGGGGTCGGACTCGATGATCCATTGAGGTTCCTTCTGACCCTAACATCTATGAATCTATGAACAAATTAATACATACCTTGTCAATTGTGGGGGGCATAGAATAAACCCATTTAGTTTCCTGAGGACTTTAAATTGCTGTCACATGTACAAGCACCCTAGGAGACCCCGATGTCAAAAAAACCCATGCCAGAGAAAAGCAGGGGAGTGCACATAGTGGCAACATGCACTGCCTGAGAGTAGAGCCTCACTGGCCAAAGCCACACTCCAGCTGCGGGCCAGGCTCTGTATGCACAGATCACCACTGCTGGAGCCCTGGGCTCACAAGACCCCAGGTAAGGCTGCGGGCACCAGCCTCCCCTACCCTACCTCGGGCAACTTGCCGTGCACCAGAGCATGCATGCAGAGATGTTCCCCAGGGACAACTAGCAGCGGCACAAATGTGTGCCACTGCTAGTTGTCCTCAGGGAACACACATTCCCGCTCGTGGGGATGTCCTATAGGGGTAGTTTCTCATCAGGTGTAAACAAGCATAGCCCTAGTAAGGTTGTCAGGATCTGCCCCGCAGGGTTCATCATCTGTGATACATTTTACAAAATGTACTTAACCACTGAGACTTCCCTGCCTCTTCATTAGCGCACAGTCCGAGACTTGGAAGACCTGACTTTAGCTCTGTGCTGTCACATTCACCTAGAAAGCAGGATAGGACCGAGCAGAGCAACATGGTCATGGCTTGCAGGGAAAAAAACAACAAAAACCCCACATCTTTTATTCTGTGGCTTTTCTTCTTCTCCTCCCCTCAGGAATAATGGAGCTCATCAACGCTCTTTGAAGCCACTTGCATTTTCTGGACCTGGCTGTTACATTGTTGTTCACATTATACTCTTCAATTTCACAGGGAAGAAGTAGGTCATTTGCCACTGGACTGTGGTCAGTGAAAAGCTAGGCAGCTCCAAGGCAGCTCTGATCTGGATGCATTTAAAACCACAGGTCTCAAATTGAGGCCAAAGTATCCCTTTTCTCCTGTTTAGGAAGGAGTGTGCTTGCTCTTCACTGGTTCTGCTAAGGCTGGCTGTTTACTTTCTCCTATGCATCTGCTGAGCAGGCTCTGCTGCACTAAATGCACATCAAACTTTTCAGCAAAGGATTATAAACACTTTGCCCACATTCTCATCTCATTGTCTTTGATTCTGCGCAGCAACAGGGGATGTTTCTACTTCAACAAAATACATGTTGAATCCTGGTCTAAATGCCAGAGAAGGGGACTGGGGAAAAACAAGATGCTAACACACACAAAGACAATAAAATTAAATATGGGCTGTGTTGTCAAATTTAGATATTTGTTCCATTTTTCTCTTCATAGAGAACTCTGACTCATGGATCTTAAGCAGAATGGGAGATGTGCCTAGCATTTTTTTACTGCACAGATGCATATATTCATTCTAGTCAGGGAGAAAGTAAATATTATGATGCTTGGCAGTGGTTCTTCTTGTAGCTTTGATTTTCTTTGAAGTTCCATGCTGTCTGAAAGCATGAGGAGCCATGGCTTTTGCTGTACAGATTACAAAGCCCTGCCAACATGGGGGAAGCTAACATACTAGTCTGTCTCAGTACTGGATGCCACTATCAGCCAGCGTCTGAGTCACTGCTTAGCTTGTTTTTATGCTCGTACTAATAAAATAGCAATTGAAGCTTCCAGAATGCTTGTTCATTCGGGGCTCTTAAAACAGCCTGCAGAAGGGCACTGGGGGTATGTTTACACCAGGCCTTCAGAGTCCTAAGTCCCAGTGCTCAGGCAACAAGGTCCACCCACCCATTTCTGCTTTGTGCACATCAACCTTGGAAAGGAGCCACTGAAAATGGCCTTGGGCTTGTTGGGGGCATCCCTGGCATTGCGCTTGAGACCTGAGTTTCTAGCAGGCTCAATAACAGCAGTGTAGGGCACCTTTCAGTGCATCCTCAAGCCTCATTTGCAGCTTGGATGCGTGGAGCAGGACCAGGTTGTTGGGGCTTTACTGCCTTTGCAGAATGACTGGGCACCTTGCTATTCCAGTGCAGGCATACTCTCAGTGGAATAACACTGTTACAGTGAGAATTCAGCCACATGGTAAGACACTTGCCCATAAAATTCCAAATGAATTCCAGTGGGCCCAATTTAGTGCTGGCCACTCTTCTAGTATAGGCAATGCAGCCCTAGCAGGCAATGCTGATAGCAGTATGCCATGGAAAGGTCATTCTGCAGAAAAATCAAAATGTAGCTCATGGAAAAGTTATCATAACTACTGGTAACTACTCGAGCCATTGCTAAGGTGTTCCACTTGCAGATCAACCAACACCATTGTAAAATGGCTTCTATTCCCTTTCACAGCCTTTTATAGGCTTCTGAGTACATGGGAAATAAGGAAGCTAGTAAATCAAGCCAAGCCTTCACTAACATCTGTTGGAGAAGTCCTTGATTTCACAGATGATGTTCTTCCATGGCAAAATTCACCCCTATGTAAAGAGCTAGTGCAAGACCAATGCACAGCTTAGTATTCTGCACAGGTCTACATTTACAGTACACAAACAATGTCCAAATGGGAGGTGGAAAAACCAATTGCATCTTTTCCACTGCTATTGGGGGAAGAAGAAATTTGGGATAGTAAATGTTATTATTTATTCATTTTGAGCTAAGAAGCTGGCAATCAGATGGGTTTTGCAATTCAGTCTTTCCAACAGTGATGTTCTTGGAATTCCAATGATTGACAAGACAATTTTGCTTTTATAGCTTAAACAAAGATCACAAAACAGAAAAAAAAATAATTAAAAATAAAGACCTACAGATGAAAATTGTTTGGAGACAGTGGCAATATTTATTACTGGGAAATGAAATGCCAGATGAATTATTGGCAAGGAAACTAAAATGTGAAGGCCTGTCTAGGCAGATACCAATCAGTCATCTCCACAAGTAGCTGCATCCATCTATTACTTTTCTGCAATCAAAGGAGCTATAACAAAGCCAAATCGGACCCACTAACTTGTCATTGTGCAGACAACTTTCGTTTAAGCAAGGGGGTGGCGGAGGAACAAGAACAGTGGAGTCTGAAATAGGTAATTCTAGTACACTTGAATCTTGAGGCTCCATTTGAATTTTGCTTTGCCCAGAAGCATGCAAAGAACACAAAACCTCACCTTTCCTGGAGAACTAATAGTTTAAGTAGCTAAAAGAAAAAAGGCTTGAAGGGCAAGGATGTAGAGGCACTTGCCTGCAGTTAAGGGAAGAACTATAAATGAAACCTAAGTCTTCTGCTACCCAGGCAAGTGCTCTGTCTACTGAATGGCACTGCCTGAGTGCATCTACTTATTCATTAATGTGCAGTGGTTATTGCGCATTCAATTTAGTCAAGTACTAAATAAATGCGCAGTAACCACAGTAACTGATCAGTAGCACCAGCAAATGCTTTTTTTAGTGATACTACTGCACAGTAGCCTAATAAATAATAGTGCTCAGTAGCATATTAGCACGGTTTGTGCTATGATGTACTACTGCACAGTATTATTAGGCTACTGCACAGTTCGTGTCTCATGTAGATGCGCCCCTGTGTAGTAATTATACTTCTATACTTGGTTAGGCTCAGGTTGTTCATAAGTAATAGAGAGAAAACCCCATTATAGACTGCTTTGAGATTAGACTCACTTTCATGCTGCATAACGATACACCTAAATGCCAGGATTTTGCTTGAAAACATATCTACCCACCAACACATAGCCCTTAGCCTACACAGATGAAACAGCTTGTGATACAGCTTGCTGGTGATAACTGTGCATCATGAGCTGCAGGAAAACACAAAGGAATCTATTATAACCAGATCGATTGAGGCAATTTCTATTTTAATCTTTATATGCAAATGAACATAACATCTAGATCCAGAAACTGAACTTTCTGGATCAGACACTCAGAAAAAAGCAAATTTTCTGTTTCGCTGGAACACAAGTCATGGCAAGCATATTAATACCAAGGGGGCCCAGAGCCCTACTTGGCTATCATTAGCACTCGTAAAAGCTGCAATATTCTTTATCTGCAGCCAACGGCTATGCAAAAAGAGATGTGAAATTCTTTCCTCCCTTTGAAACCATCCAAAAATTATTTCTGATTGGATCCTTGTCCCAAATGCTTTTGGACTTAATATAAATAAAGGTGGAAGGACAAACATCAGCCGAACTCCCACAAGGAGAAGTCGTGAGGGTTCAGCTGGGATGAAGGTGACCAGGTCTGCAGGTAGGCCCTCAAGGACAACCAGCGGGGTCAGCTGATGGGGGATACATATCACCAGGGCATCAGGTCAGGGTCTGGATCAGAGGAGCAGGAAGCAGATTCCAGGAGAGTCAAGAGGGAGATCCAAGAGACATAGTCTGGAGAGCAAGCTGAGATCAGAAGCTAGGAAAATCAGTTGCCAAGTTCCTTGGAAGATCCAAGAGCAGGGTTAGGGAAAGCCAAAGCTGAGTCAGGAAAATCAGAGGGAGTGCAAAGCTTGCTGGAGCAGACTGATGCTGTTGTCAGGGCATACATGAAGCTTGAGGCTGCAGGCATGTTTAAAAGGTAAGGTGTGGAGGTTCAGGAGTTTGGTCTGGCTGAGCCTGGCTGACTGAAGGCCCCGACAGAAGCTGAGGGTTGGGCTGTGCCCTGCTCAGTCAAGTAAGCAACAAAGGGTCCCTAGGGTAGACCCTTAGAGAGTGCTTGCAACTATCCCAATACTGTGTGTGAAGACTGGTGTTGCCTTCACAAATTCCATGACCCTGAACAGCCCGTGTCCCATGTGTTTGCACCCCTGCAATTGCTCAAAGGAATGAGGGAAGCAGAGGCACACCTGAAGGCACTGGTTAGGCACTGTACAATGCCATTTCTAGCCCTCACAGATCCCAACAGGGGAAGAAGAACTTGATTCTCTTCCTTGTGTCTCCTGACAAAATCTGCCCCTGAGAACTGAGACCACTGACTCTAGGTATAAATCCTGACCCAAACTGCACAACAGGGGAGAATGAGACCCAGAAAATCTATGCCAGGTCCCCTGCCAGTGGAAATCTATTGACTTCAATGGAGCTGTACTGGCTTTCATCAGTTGATGGTCTGGTCCTTCATTTGAAATAAAACAATAAAGCTTGCTACATGTTGACAGTGCGTTGCATCATTTAGGAAACTCCAACTCTTTAATGCAAGGCAATAAACAATTAAGGGCATTGCAAAGCTTATACAGCTCACAAAATAAGCACTTTTAAAAATCAAACTTACAGGAATGCGTATCAATCACAACCCACAAGCCTCATTTCTGATCTGTGGCTTGCAGTATTTTAGTGTGTTGAATGCAGTATCTTCCTATGTTTTCATTAGAAGTACTGTTAAATGGGAAACATAATCAGTCAATGCACTTATCAACTCACAGTAAAATACACTGGTAAAGTGCTCATAACTGATGAGTGTTATGATCAGTAGGAAAACTATAACTTACTGTAAAATTGCAAATGGAAACATGTACTGTATTGAAGGCAGATCAATATTTATCATATCCAGTTGTAAATCTTGTTTTTAAAGGGGCTTTCTGTTGTGGTAACATTCTGAGATTGGTGATTAAAAATAGTATGTATAGTCAAAGTTAAGGCGTGAGTGTTTAAATATGCATTTCTCTGTACAAGATAAATATAGAGCCAGGTTCAAGTGATGTGAATTGGCATAGGCCTTCTCCTCTGACTTTAATGAAACCTGCTTTGTCATTTTAACCAAGTTGAGGCTTTGGTTCAGGTTATATGGGATGTGAAAGATCTGATACCTGGAAACAATCTGAAGTGCCTGGTTTTATAAATGATGTCACTTAACAACCTTGTTTCTGATATAGGTGTTCAATTCAGGAAATCTTCCAGTTTTTGCTTCCTCTGGAATTCAAGTGTTTGAATTTTCATTAAACCTTATAGAGGTATTTTCATGTGCAGTCCATACCCATTTTCCAAGAGAAACACAGCTAAAATAGAGCTTAAAAATGGAAATTGATTGCAAAATTAATGAGAAAATTACTGTCTTTCCATTAGGCATTTCTACCCATGTGCATTTATGTACATGAGGCCTTCACAATTATTATGTGTACAACCCTAAATGTTCAAAAATGGGTTTGACTCAAATATCACGAAATATCAAAAAATGCTGGTTTTCCTATATTTATTTTCTGTATTTTTAACCTTTTAGGGTTTGCAGAGAAGAGTATGTAAATGAAATCATGACAGCCAGAAGCTTTTAAACTGGAATACTGAGATTATATATATGACTGGAAGTCATGCCAGATCGTAAGATTATAACAGATCTACAAGTTGGCAACACATTGAAATTTTTATTGTACTTCTAGCTCAGTGAGGTAGCCCAGTATTCCCATTTTACAAATAAGGAGTTGTTCCTCGAGAGATTTACCCAGGATCACACAGGAAGTAAGCATTCAAGCTAGGCAGTAAAGCCAGGCCTTTGCCAGGAAACTGCTAAGACTCAGGTCAAGCTTTCTCATGGAAGACAATTAGGAGGAAAACTCTCTAGTTGCCCTTCCTGGAGTTTTCAATCTCACACTTCTTCTCCTAAAATATTATGGAAAGGGATGTGGACCAAGGAACCCATGGATATCCTGAGATTGCTAATGAGCTACAGGCACCTGCCTGGATGACCAGTGGTTCTCCACTCTAAGGCAGTCCTCCAAAACTCACTCCTCCCCCTCTCTACATAGTTTCAGAGGAGCACCGAAGTGAAGAAACTTTCCACCATATAAGCGGCATCTTGGGGTCTGAGAAGAGGCCACCCTTGGGGCCACCTCAGTGGCTGCAGTCAGTAATGTGGGAGAAGGGAAGACTCTGCTCTTCAGGGCTGTCCTTCTTTACCTTTGAGGATTGTTGCATCCCAGCAACATAGAAACATAAAAGTATCGAGCACACACCAACTGCTGAAACTTCCTTAGCCTGACGAAGGGTTTTTGAACTCAAAAGCTTGCTTAATAACTATTCTCCAACCATTTGGGTTGGTCTAATAAAAGATATCAAATTCACCCAAGGAACCTTGTCTGCCTACATCCTTAAGAGAAGCACTTGAAGCACTAGGCAGTGTTGTGTAGTTTAGACCCCTAAAGGGAACAGCAGCCAGTTATAGTTGGACCAGCTACTCCTTAGCCTTTCCAAAGCACACGGATACTTGTATTGAGGGAGCTGCCACTTCATTCTCCCATCAGAAGCCTTGAGATAGAGTGAACAGGTTGGGACCTGGGTATATGGCTTGACCAGCAATTGAGCCATGACACCACTGCAGACAGGTGATTGCTTGGGAGAGCCGCACTACATCTTTCATCACTCAGGGCCCTTGTACACATGATGAAGGGCCCTTGTACATGAGAGGAAATTTCCCCTTTTAGTGGTTTAATTGCCCTAAAAAACCCTTTTAGTGGTTTAATTGCAGCGTATTTTGATTTAAATGCCTTTTTTACATAGCAAACTAAAACAGATCCCATGTATTTGAGTTTGCTACATAACAAATTACAGTGATATTCCTCATGTGTATTGTACAAGGGCTCTAACCGGAGAAGGCGGTGGGGACGGTGCATGGGGTGCTGGAAGCCCAGGGAAGCTTGGGCTTGGCGGGCTGCCAGTGCCCTATGCACCATCCCTGCTGCATTCTCAGGTTGTCAACACACCCACTCACCCACCCTCCTGCCACCTTCCCGGGGCAGCCAGCCTGTTCCTGGGTGGTCCGAGGCAGTGGGAAGGTGGCAAGGATGGTGCACGGGGTGCTGGAAGCCCGACTTTCCCTGAGCATGCCTGGGTTTCCAGTGTCCAATGCATTATTGGATCTGGCAGGTGCTGCTTATGAGCTGGGGCTGCACCCATGCAGCTAGCACCCCACCCAGACAGCCCCGGGGGACACTGCCACCGCAGAGAGAAGCACTGGCCCCCACCCTGCAGCTCAGGGGCTGTGTGACCCAGTAGCAGCTTGCATGGGCAGGCTCTGCTGAGGGGAGAAAAGAAAAAAAAAAGCAGTGAAGGGCCTGATCTTTTTTTTTTTCTCCCAAAGACTGCCTGT
>NW_005841837.1:2075671-2106669 GCF_000455745.1 Alligator sinensis
GGTCCTGCACAGCTCAGGGGCTGTACAACCCACTGGCAGCTCTCCCCAGGCCCAGGCTGTCACTTCCGTCACAGTAATGGAAGTCCCTAAATTGAAATAGTGGGTTTTTAATTGACACAATTAAAAACACACCATTTCAATTTAGGGAGAACTAAAACCCCGGCACATGTACAAGCAGCTTCAGTGCTCACAGACAGTAGGCTAGCTAGCCCCTTTGCCAGCCCCAGCTCCAGTCCACTTTCATTTTTTTTAACTTAATGCACGCAAATGGCCTCCTGTGTGCTGACTTGTAAAACCATTGCAAAACACAGGAAGAAGTGGAAAGGTTAAGTTATTTTGCTGAACTGTGGAGGAGGCTGAGCTATAAATCCTAAAAGACAATGAGAACTGACCTAACGTGCCTGGGAGTTGACTCTCAATAACACAGCAACACTGTGTTCTTCCCATGTACTGCCCTCAGAAATCTGTCATGTTAGGCAGAGCTGCTTTTTCAGATAAACTATTGAAAGTTAACCAGAAGCATGAGGCCCTGAAAACAAATACCTCAGTGGTTAGACATAGCACAGGCCAAATTCCCTGCTGGTATAAAGTAACCTTGATTTGCCTCTTACACCACTTTTAAAACAACTCTGTTCTCCGTCAGTGGGCTTAATCTTTATTTACACTAGTGTAAGGGAGCCAAATCAGACCCCTATTCAGCAAAGTGCAAGTCAAACTAGCCCCATGTCATCATCTTCTCAGTGCTCTAATTAGAGGTAAGAGGAAAAGTTAGTGAATACTTTGGATGTGGGGGCTGTGTGTAGATTTTCAAAAAGTGTCAGTGATTCAAAAGCACAAGTTGTAATGACATAGGAAGATTCCCATGCTTGTTCTTTGTAATACTGTACACCTACAACATAAATGGGTTAGGAACAGAGTGGGTGTGAAGCCGAATAATGCCCCTGAAGTCAGACCATCTGAAGAACTGTCCCCTCTGACCCACAAAAAAATGCTAAATGGGATTTAGCTTCAGTTGCGATCCTGCCTTACTCCACGTTTTACAATATATACTTGTTTACCTGAGATCATGCACAAAGGGAGGCAATGCATTAAAGACAATGAGCATCTTTGCAAATTAGGCCACTTCTTGTAATATGGAAGTGGGTAGGTAGATATGAGTCAGGCTAATCTAGATGTCTTTAGCGGATAATGTTTTAGGGCCTTGTCAAGAACATGGGGAAATAGTGGGGATAAGGTGTGAGGAAGCAGACTGTCATGGCACCTAACCTGCCCTTGATTCCTGCGAAGACTAGGTTCTGAAGGGTGACATGCTATTGTCCTTCTTACAATGGCGGACGTGATATTCATTGGTTTGACTAGTTGTTTAGGGCTAGGGACAAGACATTACACGTAAACCAGTTTAAGTGATCAGAAACTGGTTTAAACCTGTAACAGAACAGATGTTCAGTGCACATAAACCAGTTTGAAAATGGCTGAAACCAGTTTGAAATAAACCTGGTTGAATGTAGTATCACACTTGGCTGATTTGAGTCAAACTGGTTTATGCAATGTCTGTCCCAGACCCCTTCCTGGTTTAAGATAAATCAGATGCTCTCTGGACTGGGCAGGACTCTCTGCTTCACAGCAGAGCTGGCACCTCCCCTCTGCTCCCTATTGCAGCTCCAGCAGAGACTACAGGCATCTGCCTGACTGCTGCTCCCTGCTCCCCTCTAAGCAGAGATTCCACTGTTTCCTCTGCCTTACACAGACCTCTCAGCATTAGCTAGCAGACCACATGCTGGCTACAGTCAGAGGTGTGGCAGATGGGACAAAGGCAGAATCAACCGGTGATGTAATGTCCCTCTGTTGCTTTCTCAATGGGGTGATAAACACTGAGTTATCAATTCCCTGCTGGGCTGCTCAGAAGGGGGGGAACCCCTCCCTAACCAGTGCATCCTGCCAGGGCCTGGACACATCCCCACTTAGCTCAGTATTGTGCAAGGGAAGGGAGGGCTTCTCTAGCACCCCCTGGCTTCTAGCCTGAGCCACTGCAGGCATGTGCCTGAATTTTTTCAGTCCAGAGGGGATGTCTGTACAGTTACAAACCAGTTTAGCCTAGCCAGGTTAAACTAGCCTTCAAAGATTGAATCAATTCAGACTCAGGCTTTTGAATGTCTGTCCATAGTCTATGTGTTCATTCTTTCCTACATGATCAACAATTCTCCAAGCTCAGGCCCAGACCCAGTATCATCAGGAACTTAGGCTGTCTGACCCACATTCCAAGACTATCTATTTGACAAAATGATACAGCCCAGAAAAATCTTTCAGGACCCAGAAGCTTGAACTTTTCCAGGGGATGACCAGGGCATTCATTCATCAGAGAACAGCATTGGTGCTTAACATTAAGCATGTGCTTAAGCTCATGAAGTTAACTGCTTGTTTAGGTGTTCTGCTGAATGGGGTCCTCAGCCCCACTCTGCTTTAATTTTCCTATTGTCTTCCCAGGCATTCTAGGAAAGGAGGCACCAGGAAGCTTTAATGATGTATAGTCACTTATTTACACCTTTGCTAAATTCATTAGACTGAAGAAAAACAATACCTTCTACTGGGATTTATTTTTTTTTGTCTGAAGATCTCTGAAAGGTCTTTGATAGCTACTTCTTTCTCCACTCCATATATAGCTTGGAGGCATCCCATTGTTTTCAGAAACCTACCTATCAAAAAAAATAACTTTGTATCATTGTTTACAAAATGAGACAAGCTCTTACCTTGCAAGAACAATTGAAATTCCAGTTTAGAAAAATCTTCTTTGCTGCAGCCCTATTTTTAATACAGTAGTTAACATAGTTTCTGCTGACTCGCAAATGTTAGAAGCTAAAAATACTTTATGTTCTCATCCTATTGCAGAATTTCAATATGCAAAAATCTGTAGTTGCTGTCATCTTTGAAAATAGAAAATATCTAACATCAATGGCCATAGAGCAATGTGCATACATGTATGCAACTCTGTTCCAACTTAACCATGCCGTGCATGGCAAATTGGGTATGTGCATGTACATGTAGTTAAATGGGTATCTAACTGGTCCCTTGCACACAAACACCAAATTTACGCATACATTTAATTACCTGGACAAGCAGAGGCATAACAAGCAGTTTTTGTGCCCTGGGCAGTGGCAGCAACCAAGCCTCGGATGGTGGCAACAAGGCCAACAGCAGTGGCCAATCTTGCACCCCCTCTAAGTCAAGGCCCGGGCCTGGTGCCCTGCTTGCTAGTCCCCTAGCTACACTACTGTGTGCAAGCATATTAGTCACACTATCATTTGAAAGCTTGGGTTCTGCCTTCTTGAAAATGAGCTACTATAGAAAACAAATATTATGATTATACTTGTATTGCTCATCTTAAACAAGAATGCCATTGGTTTGAAAAACAGAATGTGAGATTTGCCAAAACATCCTGTATCCAACAGTATGCACTGCCAAGGCAAAGGGAAAACTTCTATAGAGCATTTAAGAGTGCAGAGAGGAGGCAATTCTTCCCAAGGCCCAGCCAAGAGCAAGCTTATGAAAACTCTTCCTCTCTCTCAGTACAGAAAAGAATATACTGGTTGCCACTAACCCTGGTTCTTTTGAATACTCAACCTTTCTTTCTATAAAGCTTCTTTTCTAGATGCCTCTGCCAATAACGTCCATGTTTTGCCACTTGCTATGCAGAAACTGGAAGTTTTTAGTTTGGCTTCTTGGTCTGAAGAAGGCTCTCTGGCCAGAGAGGCATCAGTGCTAGTGCTGGGCTAGCTTTTGTTTGTTTCTGGCCTGGTGATGGAAGGGGCAGGAGGGGCTGGGAGCAGAGTATCTGCTGAACTAGTTTTTTGTGTGACTGTGTTTTTAACATCTGGCAAAAGCACCTGGTAGACAAGCATGCTTCTTTAATGGATAATAAAAAATAAATTATTGCTTCTCTTAGAGAAGAAGAGTGTTCTCCATATGAACTTACTCTAGATGTTGTAAGAAACAAACATCTAAACACAAAAATCCCAAGGAGAGCAAGAAGAAAATATGAAATTAATTGAGCCACCCAAGCCAAACAATTTCTTCCTGTGTCTTCAGTACTCATAGCTGGGCAGACTAATTGAGGAAGGTTAACAGCACTGAACTGCACTTACTGAGCTAATTTTTGTCATTACGCAATGATTGCGTGCGCGCTTCGGCACCGCAGAATTATTTCCCGCCACATGGAGCTTTCTTTGCACGGTGCAATTCTCAGCTGCAGAGAGAAAACCCCGGTGCAAAGGAGTTCCCGCCACCCGTATGTAAATTTGTTCCCCATTATTGGCTGTTTCTAAATTATTCCCACGTGGCGGCTAGCGATTGGCTTGCTAGCCGTATAAGAGGCTTGAGCAGTTTCCGCCCAAGTCGGAGATCTCCGAGAATCTCAGGAGGATCCTGAGAACCCCAATTCCGAGAATTCCAGGAGAAATCCAAGAGAATTCCGGCAAGGAGTCCACGATTATCTTGTGGATTTCTACGTATATCTCGGACCGAATGGTGGTTTGATCACCCATCAAGAGTCTCTCCCTGTCACTGGACGATCCTTGACGTACCCCTGCCCTGCGCGCTCGTTGAGAGTCACAACACGGACTCTCGTATCGGTTTAGAGAGCTCTCATCGTTCGAGTTTTCTTCTTTTCTTCTATCTACAACTGTAACCAAGCAAGTTTTCCTGCCTGCACTGCGACCATCTACGGTGTAAGTAAAATAATCTTTAATCAACCTCTACGCGTCAGTGCCTAATTCTAGTTCACCGTGCCGACTTCCCCGGCCCACGTGCCCAGGCTGCTGGCCACAGCCCCTCGGCCCCGACAATTTTCAGTGGGATTAGACCACCAAGGTGGGATCTGGATCCAAATCTGGAGTTGCTGAGAACTGGGAGGTCATGATTCTGCAAGAGGGGCCAGAGTATGAGAAATACAGATACTGGTCTGGGTAATACCTAGTTCTTCTCCATTTCTGAGTTTCCCCAGAGTTCAGAGGATTTTGGTCCATCTCTCATTTGACACTGCACAGACAAATTATTTCAATGAAGGCAACAGATCAATCTCATTTAACTAACTTCCCATTGATAACTGCTACTGTGCCAATGGGTACATTGCTAGGACCTGAGGGGAATGTCAAGGAAACATTAACCAATGTCAAGGTGGATTATATTTCATGATGTATTATAACAGGGGTTTCAACCTTTTTTAATAAGTGTACCCCTGGCGGCCCCCTTTTTAATAAGTGTACCCCAGGGGGGGGGGGTGGGGGGGGGCATGGAGTGTGGGGCGGAGGGAGTGGCAAGTGGCTGGACGCAGAACCGGGAGTGGGGATGGCAGGCAGCCGGACGTGGAGCAGGCACATGGCGAGCGGTGGGGCGGGGGCAGCACAGCGTCTGTACAGCCTTGCTCTTGCCCCACCCCGGCCTTTGTCCATCCCCACCTGCCCCCGCATACCCCTGGGACCTTTTAATGTACCCTCAGGGGTACACGTACCCCTGGTTGACAACCCCTGTATTATAACCCAAAAAATTAACTATTCAGAGCAGCTAATAGTTTGATCAGATCCCACCTCCTATGTTTTTACTTTGGGAGTTTTCTTTGCCCTTTTTTTCTAATTCCTCTCAGTTTAATAAGTCAAAATCCATCTGGAAAATCCACCTCCGACAGTACCTTCCTCCCCCAGTGATCATTTTGAATTCCTCAGATAACTTAATCAAGCTGAGAAGAAACTTTGATGAGCTGATGCCTGGCACAAAGCACTCCCTAGCTTGTGGGGCATGAGTTCTCCAGGCAAGCAAGAAACCCTTTAACCCAAAAAGGCTAAAAGCATAGGACTCTTGAGGTCTGAGATTTTCAGAGGGCTTTCATTCCTCTCTCACAAAGATCTTGATCAAAGCAGGTGCCTTTTTCATGCCTTGCCACAGATGTGTGTGCAACAGCAAGGTCAGCCTTCCACTAATGATAGCTCAGCACTGCAGATTGCCTCCCAGATATAGGTTCTTCCAGGTTTAGGCGTCAAATGTCTTCATGCTTTCTAAAGAAATAGAGAAATCACTTGGGGTTAGTGAGGACCTCCACTCACACCAAGCTAATAAGTCAGAGCTAGGATACTCAGTGGAAGTGACTGTTGATTTAATATTAGAAGCCACAGGATTTCCCTCTCCTAAGCCCAGCACTGCTCTGGCCACTAGGCAGCTGCATCTTTGGAGGTGGTGTGGAAGGGAATTCTGGCTCTTCCTTCCTCACTGCTCTGCCCACCCCACAAGTAGCAAATGCTGAGCAGTGCCATCTCTGATTATTACTTATAACTGGTAAGGAAACCCTGCACTGTTTAATAACACCAATTCTGCCACCTAGTGACAAAGCAAGATGAACCTGGTGTCTCTAAAAAAGAGGAGGAACCTGAATCACATTGTTAAGCTTCAGCTTTAAAAGCTCCTGAGACTTGGTGAAGGGGGCTACAACAGCAGTGGCAGTTCCCAGAAGTCTTCACCTTTCCTAGGATTGAGGCAGGCAGGGCACATCTATTGGCACCAGCTGTAAAATGGTGCAGTGTCGGCTGGCCTCTGTCTGCTAGGCAGCTCAGGGTGAGGGCTTACTCCAGGCCCAGACCCATGCTTCATCCAGCAGGAAGGCTTCTTATTGCTGCTGCGATGGCTTCCACATACCTTGTGTTCAGTGTGTTCTAGCCCCTGGCTTCTACCTGCCACCTGCACCAGAGAACAAGACTGAAAAGGCAAAGGGATGCTTACATGCTCTCTTGAGTCCTCTGCATCCCTGAAGCAGCAGCTAGAATCTGGCTTGAAATCCCAGGCAGAATGGTTAGCCAGGCAGCTCCTCCTATGCACAGATAAGGCATATGTGAGTCCTTCAAGCGCCCACTCAATACAGAGCTCCAAGGAATCACTATGCAGACAAACTGCCAGCAGTCTGAGGGCTCTGTCTCCCAGGCCTGCTCAGCCCTGCATGAGTCGATGCAATTTATTAAAGGGCTGATGGAGTCATCCAGGCTGAGTAGTACATGAAAAGGACATCATCTGCATTCAGGGAAAATTTATGCTTTTCTCTCTGCTCAGGATCCTATGAATGTATTTGTATTGTGTCTTGCACTAGCCGCAAAGGATTCCATGGGGAGAGAAAACAGCAAGGTGGAAAGGGCACAGCCGAGCCTGCTGTGACTGAGGAAATGGCAAATAGCATGGTATTTGGAGATGTGTTTCCAGAACCAAAGTGCTTGGGTTAAAATAACATGTTTCTACAAACCTGTTTTGGAAGCCTTCCAAGCAGTTGACTGTCTGTGTGAACTCATCCCAACCTGCTGGTTTTCATTTCTCTCTCCATTTGCAGCTCAGCTCACCCACCTTTGCAGAGTAGATTGTCAAAGATATGCCTCCCTAGAGCTGGCAAGACAGATCTGCTTCCTGACTCAGCACTGCAGAAGCCTAATCTTCACCAGAAGATGAAGAAATCTGCATTGCTTACAGGCCTGCTTTACTAATTAATAAACTCTACTAATTAATGCTTTACTAATTAATCTGCTTTACTAATTAATAATTAACAACTTGACAGTGGCAGAGCCAGAAATAGAACTCAGGCCTGCTGGAGCTCCAATGTCTTTAACTATCCGAAAATCCTTTTTTCTTAAACAAACAGGTATTGACTTACGTGTTTAGTAAAGCCCTTACAGAAGCAGCAGTTGGAAAGAAAGCTGCAGGGCTTATGTTTTACCAGAGGCAATGGGCCTTTTCCTAATCTTGCATATGCTGGCATAAATCAGAACTAACTCCATCAAAGTCAATGGCATTAGACCACTGTAGGAAGAGAATGTCTTCACAAAGTGAAGTTTTGAGCAATTATTAGGTCCTGTTCAAGAAAGCATCTCCATTCAGGAAAGCACTGAAGCATGTGCTCATGTCCCACTGACTTCATCCTAGACCTGAGAAATCTTGTCTGAGAGAAGCTATACAGAAACTGGTGCATTCCCATGAAATGTTTTCTTAAATCCATGCACATTCTGTCTCCTGAGCTGAGATCCCAGAGCTTCAACTAACAATTTTCAACAGCTGGCCGAAACAAACAGGGAAGTAAGACAAAAGGCATTTGCCCTCGATGCTGAAGAGAGATTTTTTGTCACATGCAATTATTTCTCCCATTCTCAGAATGCATTCTCAGTTTCTCACCACATATTTACCACTTGGAATCCCAGATACCTGGGATTCCCACAAGGATGCTATTAAGTATACATAAATTGGTCCAAAAGCCAAACAGCCTTGTTTCTTTTTCCACCAAAATAAATATTGTCATGCAAAACAGAAATGCTGCATTCTTGGTGATTAAAATATACATCAGAAAAAAATTAATACATCAAGGAGCTGCAAGGGGAGAGAGATGCCAGATTCTGGTTCCACAATAAACATATTATATCCTCTAGTTCCATCTGCTTTCTCAGCCTGTCTTGTTTTGTGAGTTGAAAAGGAAATAATATCACTCCTAACCAAAAGCCTTGACTGCTATAGAGAACAAGAAGTGGAATCTTTGGTGCAGTCTTTATTGCTGTGATTCTCAACGAGGGTGTCACTGCACTCTGGATTGACATGAGATCCTTTTATGGGTGCTGCAGGGTGCCGCACAATGTTAGCACTGTTAGATGTACAGACATGATGTACAAGATAAACACAGCAATTTCAAAAAGGAATCCGTAGTATTGAATACATTCTCACCTGTTGTGGTCTGAGTTCTTAGCAACAGAAGAATTGCTGTGTTATTTATTAATCAAAAACCAAGTGAAAGCTAAGAGCTTACCACACAGGGGGCGTCCAATCTGAGACCCCAAAGTGTGCACTTTCTGAAAACTGGAAGCCAAACAATGAGGCCTCTAAAAATCACAGTTGTTTTTGTTCACAGAAGGTATAAAAACTACCACTGACTATCACTGACAGAATGACAAGCATTGCCAGTTTTATTAGGACCCCCCCCAGATGTATCCTTTAGGCATAGCATTGGGCTTAGGTTCCCTGACAGGAAGGAATGCAGAAATATGTCAGACAATCAGGCTTGGAAGTAGAGCTAATAAAAAAAAAATCAAATTTTGATTTTGTTTTTTGGTATAAGAGAACAGTTGCATGGAAAACAGGTCCCTTTCTTCAGACTGTTTCTAGCAAACATCAGAAAAGCTTATTCGAGACAGTATCTCATGTTATGAACAGGTTGAGAACAGATGACCTTTGTTTTTTGCTCCTTTTGAGGAACACTTACAGCAAGGTGAGCTCTTTCACTCCCACTCAAGAACAGAAACTAAGAAGGTTTCCTCACACTCCTTTTCTAGGGTGTGGACAACTGTTTTTCTTGCCTCTCCTCTCCAGGTAGGGTATCCCCTCATAGGGTGGCATTTAACATCTGTCTGATGACCTCCATGGGACTAGGGAAGGTACAGCCTGGTTATAATGGAAGCTTATGCCTGCCTAGAAGGCAAGGCCCAGCAAAGATGGGCTGTGTAGAGGAAGACCTCTTCCTCCCAAGTCCATGGAGCAGCTGTAAAACCACCCTAAAAAGCTACTCAATGGATGCTCTACTGTAACGTAATGAAGGCCCCGGACATCTCTCTAAAGAAGGATTATCCTTTCCCTTGGCCACCTATAACTTGGTCCCATCCGCTATATAGAGCTGTATAGGTCCCACATATTTCAGCCCCTGCTTTGAACAGAAGAACTAAACTGGGGGATTAAAAAAGGGTGTGACTTTTACACAGGGGTGTAAATTTACCCCATGAGATGTTACCAACTGAACTCTAGTTGTCAGCACTAGATTTCCCAAAGAATTTCCTGATAGAGACAAGGAACAAAAGTTTTTCTGACAACACTGAAGCACTGCAGGACTTTCACATCATTGTTAGCTTTCTCTCACGATCACCAAGTTCACTATGAGGGGAGATGGTCAGGAATCTTTTGACCATAACAACTTTCACTGGAAAACACCAACGCACCAAAACCAAAACTTTTCATGGGAATGCACCAGTTTCTGCATAGCTTCTCTCAAACAAGATTTCTCAGGTCTAGGATGAAATTTCTGTTCAATCCCAGAGAGTCCCCACCCTAGTCCAACCAGTTGCTTGTATGGCTGCAGTGTCCCACTGGACTGTAAGAAACCTAGATCTATCTATCTATCTATCTATCTATCTATAGATAGATATAGATATAGCTATAGATATAGATATACACACAGCATCTGATGAAGTGAGCTTCAGCTCAAAAAAGCTTTGCTATATACAGATAAACATACACATATATGGACATACATATATATATATGTACATAAGTATGTATGTATGTACGTATATATGTATATGTACATACACATATATGGACTAGGGTAGACATATACATATACATGCCTACTTTGGTTAGTCTATAAGGTGCAAATCTACCCTGACTTCTATCGTAAGAGAATGTCAGGGCAGAGACTTCCAGTCAGGTCTGCCACATCCCTTGCAAGGCCCCTGCCTAGGAGGCTACTGACAACCCTAGAGACTCTCATATGTTTTCTCAGAAGAAATTTGAATGATTTCAGATCAGGACTGTTTCTGTGAGCAGTCTTACAGGATGAGAAGAACATTTTCTAACCATTTGCACTGATAAGCCAGTTCCATTGCTTGAAATCCAAAGTCCAACCTGTGTAGTGTTTGAGTAATGGGTGTGGCTTCTCCTCTACCTCCAGGACAGTTCTCTTAAGCACACTGCACGCTCATTTCCTTAACATTGCTCCGGTTACCTTGAATGCCAGACATGCAAAAACATAGAATAGGCAATAGAGATCAGGAGTCAGAGAGGAGAGGTTTGACCAGGTCTTTCTGAACTGTGCATGAGGGCTCCAGGTAGTCACATACAACAGAGCTGTCCTACTTCAGAGTGGCCAGAAACTGCACTCTGCATGGACCTCCATGCGTGGGACTCCATGCCACTGGCACCCCAACATGCCCTGTGGGCATACCCCCACTGCACTGGGTCTTGCAAACGCTCCACCACTGCACAGGGTCTGTGCCTACGGTCGGGGCAGGAAGCTCAAGACAGAGGAGGAAGGAGGAGCCTGAAGACACTAGTGGAGGCAACAGCAGCTAGAGTGATGGGGGGAGTGGCACCCAGGTGAAAGCCTGCAGGCAGGGGCTATGTATAGGGGGTGCACGCAGGTGCACGTGCACCTCCTGAGTGTGGTGGTGTACCCACTGCAAAAAGGTGCCACTGACACTGTTGGCGGTGCCTGTGGGCGATCGCTGCTTGCCATCCTGCCGCCAACACCGCTGGCGGCGTCTGCGGGTGGTCCACGATTGCTGCTGGCTGCCGCTGATGCTCCTGGCAGTATCTGCAGGTGGTTGCCAAACCCTGGTTGGCACTCACCACCCCCCCACCCCCCTGCTGCCCCCAGCGCAGCCGTGCCCCCCAGCTGTTGGGGGCACGCGCCGTTCATGCCTGCAGGCCACAAATTAACTCCTTGTGGCTTTCAGAACTTGCAAATGGGACAGCCCTGACATACTTCCTAGCACCACAGCTGAAAGGGACTTGGGGGGCATGATTGAGCACAAGATGAATATGAGCCACCAATGTGATGTTGCAGCTGGTAAAGCGAGCAGAACTCTGGCTTGCATCCATAGATACTTCTCAAGCAAATCCTGGGACATCATTCTCCCATTGTACTCGGCCTTGGTGAGGCCGCAGCTGGAGTACTGCATCCAGTTCTGGGCCCCACAATTTTAAAAGGATGTGGAGAAGCTTGAGAGAGTCCAGAGGAGAGCTACGCGCATTATCAGAGGGCAGGAGAACAGGCCTTATGATGAGAGGCTGAGTGCCATGGGACTCTTCAGCCTGGAAAAGTGCAGGCTCAGGGGGGACCTGGTGGCTGCCTATAAGTATATAAGGGGTGTACATCAGGATCTGGGGGAACACATGTTCACCAGAGCTTCCCAAGGGATGACAAGGTCAAATGGTCACAAACTCCTCCAAGACCATTACAGGCTGGACATAAGGAAGAACTTCTTTACTGTCTGAGCCCCCAAGGCTTGGAACAGACTGCCACCAGAGGTGGTGCAAGCATGTACTCCTTTAAGAGTCATTTGAACGTTTATCTTGCTGGGATCCTTTGACCCCAGCTGGCTTCCTGCCCCTGGGGCAGGGGGCTGGACTTGATGATCTTCCGAGGTCCCTTCCAGCCCTAATGTCTATGAAATCTACTGCATGGAAGGCAGCTGGGCCTTCCAGTTCCAAACATTATATAGATAGCTAGATAGATAGAGATCTATCTATCTATCTATCTAGCTATCTATTTAAGAGAGTCCACATTCTTGTACAGCTGTAGCACTTGACTGAGCTTTTTCAGGAGTGAGATGGAAGGAGCATCCATCACTATACTTGGAGTGCCCTGGCACATATTGAAAATTACAAAATCAAATTCATAGTTAAAGTCCTGTCTTCCATGCTACAAGACCTAATATGCTGGCCACTACTTCAGATGCTCCAAACTATGAAAAAGGGATTCTGCAGTGTACTCAGAAATGTGGCTAATCTGGCCTAAGCAGGGGCTGATGGAGTCCTAATGAAAAACAAGGGAAGGTGACCAGGTGTCTCATCTGTGGAAGGGATCTAGCAAGGGTGCATCTGTCCCTCACCAAAAGGACAGTCTCAGTGAGGAGAGAGCTATATTTCAGGTAGGCTGGTCCCCAGACCATTAAGGCTTCATGGGAAAAACTACCTTGGAGCACAGCAATCCTGTGGTGTCTGGAAGAAGCTCTGTCCTTCTGTTCCAGTTCCAGCCGCAAGCAGACTTAAGGCACTGTCCCTCACTGCATGAATTCTAATAATCTAACTTTAAAGTGAGGAAGTGTTGGGGGGAGGTGGGATTTAAGACAGTTAATTACAGACAAAATTGCTTCTTGCTTTTATTTAGGACTGCTCTCCCGTCTGGAAAATTAAACAGCGCCCATTTAAGCATTTATATTAGGGCCTTGTTACACTTTATGCTGTAAGATGAACAAATCTTAATCAGTTTATTGTTGTTCGGCTTAGTGGAGCAGTCACACCTTAAGATGAAAAACCTGCTGGCAGGAGCAGTGAGCTGGTCCTGCTTCTAGCTCCTAGTCCTGGTCTGGGAACATAGTGGGGAAGGTATAGGGATGGAACTTCTCACCCCCACTGGGCTTGGGAGGTGGCTGTGCATAGTGCAGCCACCCTGCCAGCTCTGTGCAGTCCCACCTTGGACAGGCAGTGCTGAACCCCATGCTCCATACTGGGAGCTTGGCTGCTATGGTGGGGTTCAGGGACTTCAGGTGCCTGCCAGCTGCAGCTGCTGCTGGGCAAGCCAGGCAGGGGGAACCAGCAGCTGGACCCTGCATAGCCCAGTGGAGCACAGGGTCAGTGGAAACTGGCTTTGGGTTGCTGCACTGCAGCTTCCAAGCCCTGTCATGCTTCAGCCACTGGTCTCTGCCAGGGCATGTGTTTGGGGCCTGGGAGTGCAGGCACCAGGCAGGAAATGCACTATAGTAGAGTGCAGGGCTGGGTGCAGGTTGAACCTCATGTCCATCAGAAGGGGTGAGCATCAGCCTGCTACCACCTGCAGGCACTGTAGCCTGAGTCCAGCCCAGGCATTTGGAGCATTGAGCCAGTCTGGGAGGCACCATGGCCACTGGGCACTCCAGGGCTGCAGTGCTGGCTCTGCCTGATGGGAGCAGCAGGGCCATGCCTGGCCCCACTGCACCTCAGCATCCCTGACCTCACTCAGGAGAGGCAACTGCATCCTGGGATGCGGGAGGACTTTGTCTTGGGCTGAATAGCTGTGGAGAGTGGCCACACCTTAATGAAACAAGAGCTAAATTAGGCAGACTGGAGATAATCCTGCCCTGGAGTGGCATAATTTTAAACCAAATAATGAGTGCTTTAAAACAGTAAAAGGTGTTAATGTGCAGGCAATCCAGGGGTTAAGAGCACCATAAACTGCCTAAAATTACCATGTAACTAGGCCCTTAGCCAAATTTGATGCCATTGAGAGTGAAATCTTGCTGAAACCTGTAGTGAAACTGATGTCAGGAGCCAAGAAAAAGCAGCCAAGATGCCTGAAAACACTGTTAAATTAATGATTGCAAAAGGGGCAAAAAGTCTTCTCATCCCCAGCAGACAAACCCTGACTCACTGCACATTAGAAAACAATTTATTTGGTAGATGTTATCCCAGCATTTAGTGGAATAGTTTGTCAAAGGCAGCAAACAGAGCCTGGACAAAGAACTGTTGACTGATCGTGTGCCTGTGAAATGACTGTGAGGTTGAATATACAGTGCAGAGTCAAAGGCAGCATTTATTCCTGTGCATTTCTTAGATCTCCTGTAGCCTCCAGGTAAACAAAGATTGATAAAGTGCTGACAAACAGAAATGTTCAAGAAATTAATAGGACTTGTTCTCCTTGAGAACACCTTTCAGCCATAACTCAATGGTTTTCTTTGGAGCCCGCAAGGCAATAAATATTGAACATCAGCAAGGATTTTTCTTTCCTTTTTCTTGTAAGTGGATCAGTCTACTGGCCAGATTCTCAGCTTCTGTAAATCAAAGTAGATTTACCAGAGAGATGGAGAATTTTTGGCCAGATGATGCTCTGACTGAGGGTTTATGGATGTGTAACATTCTTCATATAGAGATTTCAAAGCATTTTCCAGAAGGTGAGTGAATATGAACAACCCCAGGTTTCCTTTGTGGAGGTAGGAACAGATGCAGAGAGGTGGAGTACGTTAATGTTATATGCCATCAGTAGAGCTCCAAACAGGACTACGGTCTCTTGATTCCAACATTAACACCCTTTCTACAAAACACCTTTCCCCACCCCAAATTTTTGCCCTCTGCCAGGCAATCCTAAACTGCCTTTGGAGTGTTTCCACACAATAGCTTATTTTCCCCTCCCCATTTTTGTCAGAAGTTTCTGTATTTATAGGGAATGAGTGGGGTGTAATATGTTGGTGGGATGCAGCCAAGTTGTGTTTCTGTCATGAATCTTCTGGGAAGAGGTTATGTCTATTCTCTGCTAGTATATCACCTAGTAAAATAGGGCCCAAGCTCCCAATGCAGCCTGTGGGTACTGTCATGTGAGCTGCTGAAGTTAAAAACCTTTGTTACTGTGCACTAGTAGGGCTGAGGAGACAAAATCGCTGTTGTATGGATCAGTCTAAGAGGTATGTGTCTGTCCAGGTACAGGAGGTTACATGCACAGGCTGTTGGACCTATTCTGTTACCTTGTAGAAGCACCTAGAAGCACAGTGGCCCTGTTGTGCTAGCAGTTGTTCAAACACTACCACTAAAACAAGAGGGATGAAAGGGAATCTGACCAATGCAAATTAAAATATATGGGGAGAGGTTTCTAAGAGCTCAGTACCATCCTGGCTCCCCATTGAAACAGCTAGATTTAAGTGCTTATCCCCAGGGCCGGTCCAACCATTAGGCAAACTGGGGCGCCAAAATTTGGGGGGGGTGCCAAAATTACATGCAGAACAAAATAACAGGAACATCATTCTAAATAACATCCCTGGACGACTACAGCTTCACCTTGGACCAGCCTTCCCCCCAGCCCTGCTAGTGCTCCTCACTCCTGACCTGTAGCCCCTGCCCCCAGGCCAGTGGTACCCCTCACTCCTGCCCAGTGCACCCACCCCGCGGGGCCAGAGCCGGGGCTGGCGCTGGGGCTGCAGGGGCCGGTCTCTCCCCACTGAGCTGTAAAAGTTCATTCTAGACTTCTTATTTCCCTCAATATTGGAAGTGGTGGGGGCACTGAGGTACACAGTTCACCTAGGGCACCAATTACCCTTGGACCAGCCCTGCTTATCCCCTAGTATTTCTTGTCAAGGGGAGGAGCACTTGAACATAAACCTAGGCTCTGATTGTCAGGTGTCTGCTACCTCTTTATAGTAGGGTGACCACTCATCCCTAATTGGACGGGACAGTCCCAGAATGGGAACCTCAGGTCCTGGTCCTGGGCTGCATGGCTCCAAGACAGCATTTGTCCCAGATTTGCAGTGTTGTGCAGGGATCTGCTGCAAATTTCAGGTTTCCCCTTGCAGGCTGGCAGCCATCCAGCCTGCAACGGGCTGCCCAAAGTGGGATGCAAGGGGCCCCATGTTCATGTGCACACGTGCACATGTGCATGTGGCTGGGAAATACAGCTGGGCAGCATGGCGAGCAGCTTCCTGCAAGTAAGTCTATGAGGAGAAGGAGGCATGGGGCAGGGGAGGAAGGGGGCGAATTGAGGCTCCCACAGTGAGAGAGGGAATGGGACAGGGTCTGGGGGTACTACCCAGCCAGGGTGGTGCATGGGGCTGGGGTGTGGAGCAGTACAGAACCATGGATGGCTTGTCCAGGGGGTGCAGGGCATGGGGGTGGCTCCCTGCTGCTGCACCCCCGCAGGGGAGGGCATGGGGGGGGGCATGTGCCCCCTCCAGATTTGGGGGCAGGGTGAGGCGGATGCAGGCTGCCCACTGTGGGCTCAGGGGTCCCCACGCTGCTACCCTTCCCACAGAAGCCGCATGCCACTATGGCGATGCACCTCCTGCCCACCCAGCAGCAGCGAGGGCAGTGGTGGTGTAGATTTTTGCCCCCTGCTGCTTCTGAGTGGGCAGGGGGGGCATTGCCATGGTGGCACAGGCCTCCTAGGGAGAGGGCAGCAGGGCAGTAAGCCCTGAGCTGACAGTGGGCAGCCTGCATCTGCCTCTGCCCTGCATGCCTTGGCTCCGACCATGCCGCCAGAGGTGGGGGTGGTGGGCAGGGAGGCAGGCATGTGTCCTGCCTTTACATTTGAACAAGGTGGTCACTCTACCTTTTAGGCCTCAGACCAACTTAACGATGAGCTTAAAGTTAAGGAGGTGAATAACCCTGTTGACTTCAGTTAGACCATTAACATGCTTAAAGTTAAGTACCTTCTTTACTGAATGCTGGCCTCAGTTGTTGCATGATCCAGGGGAATGATTTTCACAAATGATGGCATGAAGACTGCTGTTTTAGTAGAGACTTACCACTGAGAAAGCTACTTCCTGCTCCAATAACCCTGGAGAAGAATATCTATGCTCTCACTTCGATATTCACTCTGTCAGAACATGTTAAATCCATTATTCCCCTGGGTAATCTAAGACACAGAGCTATATCCCTGTTCTGAAAATAAAGATACTTCTTGTGAGGTGAAAAATATCAGCTTTATAATAACAAATAGGGGTGCACTGATAGAGAATTTTGGGTTGATACTGATGGCTGATTTTTAGGGAGCCATATCGGCTGATACTGATCCGATTCTGATATGCACCCGGGAAGCTTGGAGACCAGCTTTGGGCTGGTAAGTCTAGCATGGGGAAAAGGGTGGAGGAAGGGAAGGAGCATGAGGGGGGCAGATCGAGGGCCCCACCATGAGGGAGGGAGTGGGGCAGGGGCAGGTGCTGCACAGCTGGGGCGGGGCGCAGAACAAAACTGTGAGTGGCTCATCTGAGGGGTGTCTGGGGGGGTGGCTCCTGCCCTGCATGCACTCTGAGAGGGCATGGGGGGGTGCCCCTGGATCTGATCTCGGGGTGAGGGCAGGCTGCCACTGTGGGATGGGGCCGGGGCTGCACTGGGCTCTACCCAGCGGGGGTTGGGTTAGGTTGGGTTGGTTAGGACTGAGCTCGGGGTGGGTGGCAGTGGTGCTGGGAGAGGGCTATGGCAGGGGGGCTACAGCCACCCCAAAAATTGCTGTAGCCCCCCCCATGTATCCCCCCAGCGCTGCTGCCGCCGGCCCCAAGTGTAGCCCCGGCCCAACACCCCCACCAGGAAGAGCCCAGTGCAACCCCAGCCCCAGCCTCCAGTGGCAGCCTGTCCTTGCCCCACACAGATCTGGGGGCACATGCCCTCCATGCCCTCCTGGGCTATGTGCAGTGGTGGGAGCCACCCCCACAATGCCCCCTGGATGAGCTGCTTGCAGCTCCATCCCAGGCTGTGCAGTGCCTGCCCCTCTCCCTCCCTGACAGCAGGGGCCTTGATCTGCCCCCGCACCCCTCCCCTCCCCTCCCCTCCCCCCGCTGGGCTGTGCTCCTGGCCGCGTGCATGCTGCAGCTACACACATGCATGGGGCATTTATCGGCCACATTATCGGCCATGTCAGGCAAAACCCCCCAATTTCCAATACTGTCAATTTTCCCTATATCACTGCTGATCCAATATGGGACCAATGTATCGGTGCACGTCTAATAATAAATACTGAAATACACCTTTTGCAGAGAAAAAATTATTTTCCCAAGTAAACTGAAGTCAGTGGGAGGCTGTCTACTTATTTATGTGACTGTATATGAGGTCAGAATATGAATTTTAGGCTCTCATTTTAAAAGAGAATCTTGGTTTCTCTTCATATGTTGTATTTCGTTGGTTTCTCTTCACATGTTGTTAAGCTTGAGAGAGTGCAGAGGAGAGCCACATGCATGATCAAAGGTCAGGAAAACAGACCTTATGATGACAGGCTGAGAGCCATGGGACTCTTCAGCTTAGAAAAGTGCAGGCTCAGGGGCGATCTGATGGCCACCTGTAAGTTTATCAGGGGTGTTCACCAGGATCTGAGGGAACATCTGTTCACCCGAGCGCCCCAAGGGATGACAAGATCAAATGATCACAAACTCCGCCAAGACGGATTCAGGTTGTACATAAGGAAGAACTTCTTTACTGTCCGAGCCCCCAAGGTTTGGAATAGACTGCTGCCGGAGGTGGTTCAAGCACGTACGCTGGACTCCTTTAAGACACATTTGGATGTTTATCTTGCTGGGATCCTTTGATCCCTGCTGACTTCCTGCCCCTGGGGCAGGGGGCTGGACTCAATGATCCTCTGGGGTCCCTTCCAGCCTGAATGTCTATGAAAATTCTATGAAATTCTATGAAAGCCAGGGGTGGGCAATTATTTTGGCTGGAGGGCCACTTTCTGAATTTTGGTGAGCTGTTGAAGGCCACATGGGTAGCCCCGCCCCTTGACAGTTGCCCTGCCCCCTGGTCGCCATCTTGTGGCCAGAAGTCCTGCCCCCCAGCCTATACCCTTTGCCACTGGACGTCCCTCCCTTTGCCCCCGGAAATACTCCTTTGGGCAGGGGTAGTAGGCATTGGAACTGCAAGTTACACTCTGTCACATGATCTATGTCAGGGGTAGGCAACATTTTTTGGCTGGAGTGCCAAAATACCCACAATGTCTACCTTGTAAGGTACTGGAGTGCCGGCATGCCAAAAAACCAAAACTGGGGCAGGATACGCTGCATATTAATATAGTTAATAATCATAAACGTTTCTGTTTTATGGTAAATACAAGGTTTTCTAAAAATTCTAAACCTGGTGACGATAAATAAAGCTTCATAGAGGGAAGAGGGAGGGAGAGAGGGAAGAGAGAGAGAAGAAAAAATAGAGGGAAGAGAGAAGAGGAGAGAGAGAAGAGATGGGGAAGAAAGAAGAGAGAGAGGAGAGAGGGAAGAGAGAGGGAAGGAAGGAGGGAGAGGGAGAGAGAGAGAGGGGGGTGTGGGGAGAAGCAGGTGCACACAGAGGCCCTTGGGAAGGTGTCAGCTGGAGGAGAGAGGGGGCCAGGAGGGGAGTGGGGACTGCCTCAGAGCTCTGCAGACTGGGCCACAGCTGGGCCCCCAGCAGCACCCAAAGTGGAGCCCGGCCTGGCCCACACAGCTCCATGAGATGGCACAACCGCCCCACCCTGCCCACGAGAGGATGCTGCCTGGCAGGGGCAGGACGCTGGGCTTGTGGGGCTCCTGGCTTAGCCTTTGTGCACAATGGGCACAGCACGAGTGAAGCAGAGTCCCCTGGGCCACAGCAGGAGCCCCTGGGGCTCTGGGAACAGCTGCGCAAAGCTGTGCACTTATCTCCACCGGCCTGGCCCATCCGGTCCCAAGTGGCACATGGCTCAGCCGCTGCTTCTCCTCGCTGGTGCTGACTTGGCCGGGCCTGTCGCATTCCAAGCAGCATGCAGGGAAGCAGTGGCTGGGCTGGCTTTGCTGCGTGCCACTCAGGACGGGCTGGGCCTGGCCAGTTCAGCATGGCAAGGAAAAGTGGCGGCTGAGCCAGCTGAGCCATGTGCTGCTTCCTAGCATGCTGCTTAGCACAGGCTCAGCCATGGCTTTTTGCCCCTCTGGTGCCAACCTGTCCCAAGCAGTGCGTGGAAGCGGCATGCAGCTCAGCTGCTGCTGACCCAGCTGGGCCTGTCCCGTCCCATCCTGAGTACGCAGCAATGCCAGCCCAGCTGCTGCTTTCCTGCCTGCTGCTTGGGGTGCAACAGTCTCGGCCGAAACGGCACTGAAGACGAGAAGCGGCGGCTGAGCTGCGTGCTGCTTGGGACCAGCCGGGACAGGCCAGCAGAGGTAAATAGAAGCTGTGGCTTTGCTGCGTGCCTCTCAGGCCTGGCCAGGCCGGCACTGGGGAAGGGAAGCCGAGGCTGAGCTTGGGCAGTCCCTGAGCGGCACGTGGCTCAGCCGCTGCTTCTCACTGGTACAGACCCGGCCGGGCCTGTCCTGACCCATCCCGAGTGGCACACAGCAAAGCCGGCTCAGCCACTGCTTTGCCACATGCCGTCTGAGATGAGATGGGCCCAGCCAGGTCGGTACCGGCGAGGAGAAGCAGCTGAGGGGCACATGCTCCCACCACTCCCTGCAGCCCCCACTGCTTCCTGTGGCATCCCCCCCCTGGCTGCAGCAACTTCCCTCCGCCCCCACCCCTATTTCCAGCCTGGCCTGGTAAGCACCAGGGGCTCTGGCCACTGGGCTGTTCCAGCAGTTCCCCCCCATCCAATGTTGCCTTTATTTCTACTCGGATGGGGGTGGGGAGCCACTCCAGGGTCACGAGGCCAGAAGCTGCAGAGGCTTCTGGTTTGGGGCTGAGAGTGAGAGAGGTGAGGGGGGCGGGGTGGAGCCAGGCTTGCCTTGCTGCTCTGCCACAGGCTTCTGCTGGGTCCTGCTGCCGCTGGCTGCCTGTCATCTTTGACAGGCAGATAAAAATTAATTTTCTAAAATTTTTAGAGGCCCCACAGGCCGGATAGAATGGGCTGGCAGGCCGGATCTGGCCTGCGGGCTGGATTTTGCCCACTCCCGTGTTAAACTCTTCTAACACAGCACTTATAAAAGATGGGTTGAAGTAGCATAGAGGGGTTCAGTCCCATAGTGTATGATCATGAATCACAAGGTTGAAAGGGATACCAAGGGCCATCTTGTCCAAGCCTCTGCACAAATGCAGGAATGTATCTTAACATATCCCTATCAAATGCTTATCTAGCCTCTTGTTGGAAACCTCTAATGTAGGAGGTTTCACATCTTCCCTAGGCAGTCTATTGCCTCAGTGTTTTAACAGTAAGATTTTCCTGAGATCTAATCTAAATTTGCTTTGTTCAAAATTTGCAAAAACAACTTAAAGCTGTTGTTTTATGTCCTGCACCCTGCAGCAAAGGAAAGGAGTCATTCTCATTCTTATTGCCACTATCAGGGTCCCCCTTAATCTTGTTTTCTCCAAACTAAACATACTTAGCTGTCTCAATCTTTCCTTGTATAGCTTGCCTTCCAAACCCTTTACCATTTTTGCCCCTTGCCTCCAGACTGTCTCCAGATTCTCCACATTCTTAAAATGTAGAGCCCAGGACTGCATGTATTATTCTTGTCTAAATGAAGCCTTACCAGCACTGAGTAAAGAGGTACTATCATCTCCCATGTCTTATGCCTAATGTTGTGTTGATGCAGCCCTAAATTACATTTGCTTTTTATTGCAGCAGTGTCACATTGCTGACTCAATTGAAGAATGATTTTCTTCAGAAAGTTAACCACTGGCATAGTTGTGAATGACTCCTAGGCCCTCATGAACTCCCAAGGCTTTAAACTCTGCTAGAGAAGAAAAACTCCGACTGAAGTCAGTGGGATTTCTGTTCTGTTGCATGAAGTCCTTCCTTCACACTACCTTTTACTTTAAATCCAGAGTCACATTAACGCTTTACTCTATAGCCCTGACAGTGTGTCACTTGCACAATGAATGGTTTATCTGATATATTTCTAATACTGAACTACTGAATCGCTCATGCTCATGGCCACCCACATGAGATTGGTGTCTACTCTGCACAGTTTAATCTCTGATCCAGAAGCTGGAGATGGACAATATGCTGTATCTCCTCTTTCTCGTCTTACAGTGAGAATAAGCTGAACTTCTTCTGATGAATGCTTCCTTTCGGGAATGGAACAGTACGGACCCTTCACAAACCTTCTTCCCCTCTTCCCTAAGAAAACAAATGACAGGTCCTTTAGTGCAGTCTTTTTATGCAATGACTTTTCTCTGAGAGATTTATTGCAGCAGCTCAAGAGATTTGCAGCAAGTAATGTTCAGCCTGTAGTCTTCCATCCCCAATGCCATAACCATAATTCTCCCAGACTGAAATGATAGAAGATCAGAATGGCTAATAATGTATTATGATGATACTGTCTCCACAGGAAAGATTGCACTGGCTTTCAGTGTCTCGTTTGGGCAACATGAGACTTTTGTATAAACCTGAAACAAATGATAGTTTCCTGGTCAGGATGGTGAGATAAGGAAGGAGAGCAAATCAGTAGAGTCCCCATCTTTTTAAGGAGCATTTTCCAAGGCTTAGATTTCTTAAGCAGTGGGATATGGAACCTTTCAGCTGGTTTGTATCTGGCTCGGGCTGTTAATGATTTAAGAATCTGACAGTTGTTTGGCTGCTGTGAAATGAGCTGTTCATGCACAGGTGTCCAGAACTGAAGTGAAACCTAGCAGGCATCTAACCGTGCCAAACAACACTACATTGCAGTTTAGAATAGGAAGGAAGATTGTAGATGATTATAAAATTGCAGGAAGGGGATTAATATAGGCAAAAGGTCTGGAATATGGCCAGAATACTCGTGCTCTACTCTGCAAACCTTATTAAAAGCTCTAAGGGGTCCTAATGTCCACAGGTTGGCAGGGCCTGCATTGTATATCTTGCCCAAAAGAAGGCACTTCCAAGAGTACAGTGCACGGAAGTACTAGTTCGGAAGTGACAAAAGAAGTTTTCTTTCTGCTAGTTCACCCGCAAGGCTTTCTGCAGCTCACTGCATCTTCTTTGGAGCGCAAGATGGATGGAACACACGAAGTTTTAATTCCATGGCAAGGGTTCCCTGGTGCATACACCAGCTTGAATTTTTCCTCTGAGTCAGGCAGTGAAGAACAAACCTCTGCCTAGTATCTGAAATCTTTTATTTCCTAGCTAACCACAGGCATCCTACTTTGTCAGAGAAGAGAATTATGTGGGCCCGAAGTACAGAGAGAAATAAAATCCCTTGCATTCTCCACATAAGGCAGACCACTTTGAACTCTTTCACAGCAACTGAGGCACATCCTCCACTAGTGTAAACTTCAGTGAACAGGGCACAAGGCTGGCAGTCAATGGGGGTCTTATCTCCTTGTGCGGATTTGCTGTGTATTGTCCTGACTCTCCCCTCACACATTCCTGACTTGCTTGTTCTACTTGCTTTGCTGCAGGTGCTTTTGATTTTTGCACTGATGGCAGTGAGCAGAGAACTAGACCTTATTTCTTCAGTCCTCAGATTACAGGATGCTAGGGGAAAAGATTTTTTTTTTTTGTCTTTGAAAAAAGAAAACCTTATGAAAAACTACCAGGCAAGTGGCCAAACTTGTCAGAGGGAACTCTTAGACACGTAAGGTGGAACTTAAAAAAATGTTCACTGTTGGCTTAATCTTCAGTGGAACAGAGTTCAATTAATGTTGAGCTCTTCTGAAAATCCCATCCTTAAATCCATATTAAGGCATGTACCAAAAGGGTCTGAAATTTTTTAAAGGCACTTGAAATGAATGCTGTGTAGATAGTTTTGCCAGCTTTGGAAATCAGTTAGTGCTCAATTATAGTGCTGGTTACCTACTTCAGGCTCCCAATTCCAAGGGGAAAAAAAGAACATTGTCACAGCTTGTGCTTTCTGGAATGTTTCCTTATCTTCCTTATTGCCTTCTAGGCTTCCTGGAGTGGAAACAGTCTGAAAATGAATCACATTACAAAATCCCCCCCACGCCCCAAGACAGTTACTGAACTTGAATTCTGAAGGCATTTTGTCATTTTAGGACTTCCTTTCTGTTTCTGTCTCCCTTTCTCTGCACTGGATGATGCATCAATACATTCTAATCTGTCTCTCTGAGACTAGAACTAAAATGAAAATATAGATAAGGCCATGACTTCTTTTAGCTGAGGAGGACAGACTCAAATCTGTTAGAAAAGGGCTAGATCTCCTTTATTTGAAGGCCCCTGAATGCCTCTTTGGCAGTTCCATTTACACTGTGACAGGCGGGGATGTTGTGGAAATAAGAAGTCTGCCCCAAATCACTGTCACTGGGGCAGAATTGAAAAATGCACTTAAATTCATAGATGCTAGGGTCGGAAGGGACCTCAACAAATCATCGAGTCCGACCCCCTGCCTGGGCAGGAAAGTGTGTTGGGGTCAGATGACCCCAGCCAGATGCCTATCCAGTTTTCTCTTAGAGACCCCCCAAGGTAGGGGAGAGCACCACCTCCCTTGGAAACCCATTCCAAATTTTGGCCACCCTCACCATGAAGTTTTTCCTGATGTCTACCCTAAATCTGCTCTCTGTCATTTTGTGACCATTGTGCCTTGTTACCCGAAGAGGTGCCTTGGTGAACAGAGCATCTGCGATATCCTGCTGTGCCCCCCTAATGAATTTGCCGCCACAAGATCACCTCTCAACCTTCTCTTGCGGAGGCACATGCTCTGCACATGCACTCAAGCACATGCTTAGAAGTAATCTTGTGCTTTGCTGAATTAAGGATTGAAATGTTTCCCACTTTTAACTCCCTCCATTTTCTTCCAACAAAACTAACTTGAATGATGGAAAAGAAAATGCAGATGTGAAAAAGTACCTTTGGCCTTTGCAGCA
The DNA here is from genome assembly GCF_000455745.1 of Alligator sinensis. Lineage (NCBI taxonomy): Eukaryota > Metazoa > Chordata > Crocodylia > Alligatoridae > Alligator > Alligator sinensis. The sequence goes on from NW_005841837.1 coordinate 2,100,629, forward strand.
TTGGCCAAAAAAATTGTAGTTATACTAACAAAATCCAGGAAACTTTCTTTTGCTGGTACTGCTGTTACTAGTAGCCTTTTGATAGAGAGTTAATTTCCTTAGGGTAGAGGCTCGATAAGGGCAATTACTTTGGTAATCATTTCTGACATTCATATTTGTTAACATACTTTCTCTAGTTGTTACACCCTTATAGTAAATTCCAGTTACCTGTGTTGCAGTGTGAATAGTTGAAGAATTTGTTCTATGACCGTTGACCTTGACTAATGAAGACCTGAGAGTTCCTAATAACACAAAATACATTCTTCCCCTACTTGATTGCACAGTGTTTTTTGTATACAGTATTAATTACTAAGTTGGTTTTCTATGGCTGGAAGACTTGGAGACAGGGATTAGATTTTACTCCATGCTGTATACTACCAGTGACATTTATTTATTATGGCAGTTCCGAGATGCCTGTTGTGAAAGGTACTGCATAAACACTTTGGCCTTTGGGGAAAGGACTGCTGCTCTCTTACTACCTCAGTAAACAAGATAGGTAGAAGCTAGAAAAAAAGCAATTATTAATAAAGAGGGGATCTGAGCTACAGAGGATCAGTGACTTACCCATGGTGTCACAACAGCTGACTAGATTTCTTGGGTGCATCTACACATGCAATTCACATGAAGCAATAAGCTCCGGAGCAGTTTGACCCATAGTAAACTACTCCTGGGTACAGTGTCTACATGTGCGCTTGGGACATGAGCAATTTGAGATGGGGCAGAGCAGGCCTGGACTGGCTGGGGGCACATGAGGTCAACCCTGGGCTCTGGGGAGTGGCGGTGGCAGCAGGAGGTAGAGGAGTTGGCTGGGCATAGGTGGTGGAAGGCAGGGGGCTAATGGGGCTTATCCCCTGAAACGTGGGGCATCAGTAGGGCCACAAGGCAGCCCAGCTGTGGAATTCCAGCGCCAGCTGTGGCAGGGGTATGGCGGGGCACACATACAGCTGAGGGAAGGAGCGGGCTGAGGTGGGATGCAGCTGTGAGTGGCTCATCCAGGGGCGCATCTCCTGCTGCTATGAGCACCCCAGGAGGGCAGGGGGGCATGTGCCCCTGGATCTGCATGGGGCAAGTGCAGGCTGCTGCTACAGGCTGGGGCAGCACTGGGCTCTTCCCGGTGGGAGCTGGGCCAGGCTGCACTCAGGGCAGGCAGTGGCGGCGCTGGGAAGGGGACTACAGGGTGGGGGCTGTAGCCACCCCAAAATTTGCTGTGGGCCCCCCCAATCCCCCCTCCCACCATGGCCACTGCCCGTCCCAAGCACAGCCTGGCCCAGCCCCCACCAGGAAGAGCCTGCCCCATGCAGATCCAGGGGTACTCATCCCCTATGCAGGACAAGCCACTCACAGCTCCACCCCATGCTCTGCCCCATCTGTGCAGGGCCTGCCCCTGCCCCAACCCCACTCCCTCCCTCACCGCCATGGGGAGGGGCAGATCAAGGCCCCAATGGTGGGGGAGGGAGTGGGGCATAGGCAGGAGCAGGGGCTGGGGTGAGTGGGGCCCCAGCCAGGCCAGGTGGTGTGACAAGCAGAGGCCTAGGGGGCATGTGCCCCCCAATCTGTTTGTGGGGTAGAGACAACTGCCGCTGTGCACTGTGCTTTGCACCCTGCTGCCGCTGCCCCATGCCCTCTGCCTGGCTGGCAGCAGAATGCATATAGTGTCAGTCATGCAGCTCTTGGGGCAGCAGGGCTCAAAGTGCAGTGACAGCCGCCTCCGCTCCATGCACAGATCGGGGGGGTCACGTGCCCCCTGGACCTCCATTTGTCCCACTACCCAGCCCGGCTGGGGCCCCACTCACCCCAGCCCCTGCTCCTGCCTGTGCCCCACTACCTCCCTCACCACTGGGGCCTCGATCTGCAACCCCCCCACGGCCTTTCCCCACAAGCTTACCTGGGAGAGGGAGCGCGTGTGCACATGTGCACTTTCAGCCCAGCCCAAATCATTTTTTCTCCCTCCCCCTATGTGGCTGGGGCACGAGAGTGCTGAAAGTATGGAGCTGTGTGACCAAGCAGAAGGCAAGAATCTAGCCCCTGGCTGACTGGGCTGACCAAGTGCAATTTACGCCCATGGTCAGTGTCCACACATGCATTTAATCACAGTAATTTCCCCAGCGTAAGATAGCGCTGTTGGGGACAGTACTATCTCATGCCAGTGTAAATTAGTTTACTGCAGCCTAATACTGTTGCACATGTAGACAGTGATGCTGTACTCTGCAGCTGATTAGTTTAGTCAGCAGTAAAGTGGGTGAGTAGGCATGGCCTTGATGTCTGTGGCAGGACCAACCACACTACCATTCTGACTGCTAGAGGTTCTTTTTAGCAATTCAGTCCTTCAGCTATGATGAAATTAAGTGTATGACCAGGTTGGCCATAAATACCTGGATGTAATGAGATAAAATAAAGAGCAATAAAAATTGTGTGTGTATAAGTGATAAGGGATATTTTAACCACCAATTAGAAAATAAAAACTCAGTCTTTTGAGATGTGGCTAACATGGGAGACGGTGTGCCTCCTGCTATTGAACTAAGAACAGCTTAGCTTTATTATTCATCCATACTAACTTTTGCTCTGTTTGGGATGGCTGCAATACTAGAGTCTTTCTCTAGTGAGAAGGCATCTTTTACCTCAGTTCCCCCTCAAAGTTAATCAGAGGTCACTGTAGTATTATTTCAGTCAAGAATATTCTAATTGCATTCACTGAATTAAAGTTGTGCTGGAGTTGGGGATAAATAAGACAGATCCAAATAAATAATTTTCTAGCTTCTCCTGAGTTTCCAGTTGTGCTACTTAACAGTTTTAACCAACCTTGAAAACAAAAAGTGAGACATAGACCTATCTTGACAGGGACAGTCACCTTCCACAGAACACTCTTCCAGGATGAGGAGCTTTTGTTTTGTGGTCTGACATGAGACAACCCCACAGTTTTCCTCTTTCTAAGAGGAAGTGTCTTGAAGTCTCTGCGGCTCGCTGCAGGATTCAAGAGCAACTTAGTCACACCAGCCTCTGATTGCAGATGGGACCAAAAGCAAGCCTCTCTTCAGCAAGTATCACCCTGGAGTACTACATGCAACTAGCCATTGCAAAGGTATATTGTGAGGACAAGGACCTCTGAAGTCCAACCTGAGATCACTAGCAGAGCTAATTACACATAGCCAACAGAAGCAGACTGAAGCATCTGTGGAGTATCAGGAATCAGGACAATGGGCTAGCTGTTAGCCCCCATGGGCCCTGGTTACCTGAGTGGGCCTGGCTGTCAGTGGCCTAACTACTTATAGCTGGTCCCAGTTGCCTGTATAGATGTCACTGTCTGTTTGTAAGCAGCAACTTTCTCAGTGTCCAGATTGCTACTCAAACAGACTGTTGCTTCCACATCTAGTGTTGTGCATCAGACTCTTTGCTTCAGCTTTTCGTGTTCCTGATCCCTGTCTTCTGACAGCTGGTGCTTGGCTTGTGGCTTTAGTTTGGTGATTGCCCATGTCTACTTAGCTGCCTCTTCCAGACCTCTGGCCAGTGACCCTACTTTCTGCTCCTGACTGCCTAACCCATAGCTCTACTGTGGTGACTGCCCATTTCTCGATCCCTTACAGACCTTGGCAGTAGCATAATAAAGGGAAGTTGGGGTGGGGAAGGTGTAAAAATAGCAGCAGGTGTGGCTGCTGTTGCTGGCAGTGCAGCCACTGATTCTGTCTTGTGCACCACTGTTGCCTATAGGGTGCTAAAGTATTCAGTTATGCCTCTGGACCTTGGTCTCCTGACCTGCTTTCTCCAGATCCCTTGACTCATGACTTATCTGGATCTCTCTACTCCTGATCCTTTGGGAATTGAATCTTTAGGGCAGTGTCAAACATACAGCCCATTCAGCCACCCTGGATCAGCTGCAGCAGGAGCCGTGTGCAGCACAATTCAGCTGGGGCAGCCACCGCATGCAGTACAACTGCTGCTCCAGCTAAAGTGTGCTACGTGCGATGCCCATTCTAGCTGCTCTGGGATTTGTGTCACATGGTGCAGGTCCCAGACCAGCTGGAGCAGCTGCTGGATCAGGTATGCTAGGGAGAAGAGGGGAAGAGGGAGGGGGTCAATGGAATCAATCTGACCCACAGAGTTGCCCTGAAACGAACATCTGGCCCATGAGGACAGGTAAACATTAACACCTCTGCTTTAGGACCAACTGCCTATGTCCTGGTTATACCAGATGCAGAGGCTTTGAGGGGTGTTTTGAAAAGGCCTTGGTCCATAGACCCATAGGGCAGGTTCTTTTGGAGCTCAAAGATTTTAATTTATTTTCCTAAGATCCCCTTGTGTCCCCAGAAACCAGTTTCTGGGAAGTGTGCTTGGGACAGCAGGATGGTTACTAGAACAGCCCCACAGCATTGTGGGTGCTTGCATTGCTGCAGTCTCACTGGTTAAACTGGGAAAACAGCTCAGGAGATAAAGCTTGTGCCTAAACCCAAATGTTGTCCTGGTTTTTCCTTTGGGGAAAAAAAAAAGCAAAGGATGATGAGAGAATTCCATTTGCCTCAAGGAGGTTTCAGCTGGTTTGGCTTGTTTTACCAAGCATTGCTATTCCTGCTCTATGTGGTGTGCAAGGGTGGGTCTGTTTGCTCAAAGAAACCATTCCAAACCCATGGATTTTGGGTAATTGTATTAAGAATGGGGGTGAGGAAACCTTTTAACTTGGAAGATTTGTAACTCTTCTCCCCAAGTTATGCTGTTTCTTCTTGATTGTATTATATGCAGAAATCTGTCTTAATTATTCTTGATCATATTAGAAATCTGTATTTTCCCTAGTCTCTAGTCTGCCCTTTGGTTTTAATTTTTTATCTTTTAACTTGCGCTCTCTCCTGATTTTGTTTCACTGACAAATCAAAGCTGGTCTGCCCCAGATCTCCTGAATTGGCAGAGCACCTCAAAACAGTGCCTCTGGAGTGTCACTGAAAAGGCCAAATCAGCAGTCAGCAACAGCAGATTGTATAGAGCCTCTGCAGCTGATCCAAAGTTGGAAGGCAGAATAATAATTGATGGGGCATTCATGAGAGACAGCCTTGACCTCAAGGGAGATCTCTGCAGCTGCACTCATCCATTCACAGTGAATAGCTTACATGAGTGAGTGGGATGGCTACACGCATAGAGATCCACATATAGATAAGATATTTACAGCATCTATAAAATGTAACTTTGATCAAAACGGTGTTCTGGCTTTGAACAGATGCCTTCAGAGGACTGCAGAAAACTCTCCAGGAGCACCTTCTGGGGAAGCGGGGTTTATTTATAACCTCCGTACAATGCAAACAAGAACTACTCAGTTTGACTTGGTGGTGCCAACAAAAGCGAATCACTTCGCAATGATGTGTGATCCATACCCATCTTCTATATAGAGAACCATGCACATGTGTTTTCTTTCCAAAAGCTTCTGATCAATGGTTATTCCTGCATTCATTTCAGTCGTCGTTTTCTTACCAAGACCAAGGAGGGAGACGAGGCAGACTGGAATAACAGGTTTTGCAGGGGATGGAAAGATGCTGTATTTTGCCACGCTGCCTGGCAGGTGGACCCGAGAGCAGTGGACGAGCCAGCACGGCGGACAGGACCCCAAGCAGGGCTCAACGGTTTGTGTGGGGCACCCCCCTCTCCAGCTCTCCCTGGGGAGCCCCCTTCCCCTGGCACTGACGCCGTCCCCCTGCTCGCCCCTAGGCAAGAGCGGTAGATCACGACTGCCGGGGAAGGAGGAAGCGCTGCCCCGCACCAGCCCACCGCCACTTCCACAGAGGACAGAAGAAAGAGCCTCCCCCTCCCCCGCTACTCTCCACAGCGCGGAGTCGACCCCGGCCGGGAGACAGGTTACCCTGGCTCAGCACGGCTGGCAGGGACCGGAAGCGGCCCGAACGCTCGGGGAGGCGGTGACAGCCGGAAGTGGGCGGGGCGACGCGGTCCCTGCCCGACCGGACGCACGGACCAGAGCCCGCGGGTTCCGGGTCCGCGCGGAGCAGGCCCCGCCTCCCGCTCCCCCC
>NW_005841837.1:2107001-2139923 GCF_000455745.1 Alligator sinensis
GCTTCGTCACAGCCGCTGGGGACGGGGCTGCCCTGCGGAAGCTCCTGCCGCCCTGCCCTGCGCTGCGCTGCGCTGCCCTGCCTGGGGGCAGCCCGGGCCGCAGCAGCCACAGGCGCTGCCTCTGGGGTGCAGAAGTAGCAGCTGTTGCAGCAGTGTCTGGTGGCGCTGCCCCATGCTGCCAGGCGATGCCTCAGCTTGGGGTAATGTGCGGCTAGCTACTCTTCTCTCCTTTATTTGGAAGCTCCTGCCGCCCTGCCCTGCGCTGCGCTGCGCTGCCCTGCCTGGGGGCAGCCCGGGCCGCAGCAGCCACAGGCGCTGCCTCTGGGGTGCAGAAGTAGCAGCTGTTGCAGCAGTGTCTGGTGGCGCTGCCCCATGCTGCCAGGCGATGCCTCAGCTTGGGGTAATGTGCGGCTAGCTACTCTTCTCTCCTTTATTTGGCTGCAGTGATGACGTGTGGAGGGGGGCACAGGGGTGCACATGCACCCCCTGAGAGCGCTGGCAGTGCTCCCGGCTTAGGTGACAGGCAGGGGGGGCAGGCAAGAGTGTCTGTGCCCCCCACCCTGAATGCTGGCTGGGGAGTGGGGGCGCCAGGAGAAGCGCCACTGGCACTTTCTGGTCAGCAAGATTGTCTGTGGGGGACCCCCCCCCCCCGCCCCCCCGTCCGTGAGATTAGTTGCGGGAGGAACCCCTTTGCCCCATCACTGACTGGCCCCTGGGGGGGGGCACGTGCCCCTCCTGACTCAGGTGGCACCAGTTGCCCGTGTGTTGTTGTCACCTACTGTCTTTGGTCCAGTGCTTCTAACCTTTTTAGACTTGAAGTACCTCGTGGGAAACGCCAGATCGTAGCTTTCATGTATTTTCCGAGTACAAATAGAGCAGTTGTTCAGTGGCAAAGAACTTGGAAAGACCCTGTAGGTCAGGGTGTTTCTCATGTTGTTTGGATTCCTGTTTGAAAGCTCTAGTTTTCTGTGTGTGTGTCCTTTAACAGCATCTTATGAAGTTAGCTTGGGTGTATAAAAGCTTATGCTATACATTTCTGATGTGGTTAGTCTGCTAGGTGCACATCTACCCTGCCTCTTATTTTGTGGATGATGTTTATACAGCGCTAACGCTGCAGGGGATGCTGTGCAGCACCCTTGAAAAGATCTCGATACCGCAGGGTGCTATGACACCTTGGCTGAGAATCGTTTCTCTGGACTCTTTCCAGCTAGCTTTCAGTCATGTTTGTGGCTTAAGTTTCCACATTGATGATGTCTCATCTGAGTTTCATTACCAACTCATATGATCTTCAATCATGGATCAGCTCTTCTGTTTATGAGAACAACTGGTCACATATGGTTGGTGAAATAAGCGATCTCAACTGTGCTGTTGGTCCAATAACAAATATTACTCACAAAAATCCATCCTACCAACCGTTACTCAGTCTTTCTGACTCTCACCTCATTTTGTTTAGCTTAACTCACTTGTCCCTGCTCTGGACCTTAAAGGACTGCCAGTCGATTGAAGTTCTTCATTTTCTCTTTCTCTCCAGCTTTCAAGTGGTCCTCTCATCACCAGTGACTACTTTGATCATCTCCCTGGGTTTTGGTTGTAGCCGTGTTGGTCTAAGGACATAGTGAGGCAAGGTTCTTTGAGTAGATGTGATACCTTTTATTAGAGCTTGGGTGTATAATTTTTTATATATATTTTTTTAATATAATTTTTTTCTAATAAAAAATACCACATCTACTCAAAGACCCTTGCTTGATTATCTTCCAGGATTTGTTCTCTTTGTGGAGGAAGTTCCATAGTCATGTGACAATTATCCACAACACTGTGTTTTCTTCAAGTCTGCTGCTTCCTGGTCAAGCAGTAATACATTTCCCAATCTCTAGTTTATATGCAGTCTTTTCACTGTCCTCAAACCCTTCTCCCTTTATCCTGTAATTTTCTTGCTGTAGGATTTTAGTGACTTCTGCTACAACTGTCATGCTCCTTCACACCTTCATTTTGTGGTAATCCCCCATCTCTGCTTCTCTTAAGACTTTGAGGTCTCCTCTCCTCATCTTGGCTTCCCTTCATCATCTTTACTACTCTCATCCCCCTTCTAATCTTTCCATCCCTTAAGTAGATTCTTTCAGTTTATTGTGGTCTTCTGGTTCTTTTCCTTCTTGTTGTTCTGACTTTTCTCATCCTTGGATCTGGCAGTCCACAATATCCTGCCTCCAAATATCTCCTTTCACCTTCAGACTTAGTGAACAAGTACTTTACAGTTGCTTCCTTGAGTTCTCTCTTCCATCTCCATTGTGGATTTCTTCCACATGCTGCAAAAACAACTTACTTTTCTGAGCCAAATCTTAAGGATTCTACTACCTCTTTCTGCTCCCTGCCCTGTGCTCCTTTTATCTCTATTGCTTTTGATGCCATCACTCTTTTTTCTGTTCTAACTTGCCTTCTACAATACTGTTTTCTCAGCCTCCTCTTCCTGTTCTGTTCCTTCTCCTTTATGTGACTTTGTGCTTCTTCATCTGTATTTTTACTTTAGATGGAAGGAGAGAGAACTAGTTGTAATCTGGCACCTCAGACTGTTTTTAATATCTGTTCTTAAAATATAGAATCATTTAGTATTAAAGGTGCACCGAAACATTGGTCCAATATCGGATCGGTACCGATATAAAGACAATTAAGTGTATTGGAAATCGGCTTCATGTGGCCATAATTTGGCCAATAAATGCCCATGCATGTGCGCAGCCGCAGCACAGCATGTAGGCAGCAAAGAGCATAGCCTGGCAGCTTGGAGAGCTGGGTGCAGCTGGTAAGTCTGTTGTGGTGGGAGGGGAGGGGAGAGGGAAGGGGCATGGGGCAGATCAAGGCCTCTGTGGTGAGGGAGGGAGTGGGGCTGGGGCTGGGACTGGAGCAGGTGCAGGACAGAACTGTGGCTTGTTTGGGGGGCATGGGGAGGGGGAGGTGGCATGGGGGGGTGCTGTGTGTCCCAGGATCTGATGCATGTGGGGGAGGAGGGCTGGGCTGGGCTGGGCCGAGCCGGGGCTGTGCTTGGGGGCAGGCGGTGGTGGCACTGGTAAGAGGGCTACGGAGGGGCTATGGCAAATTTTGCAGTGGCTGGGGGGCGCATCCCCTTCCCCCCCCTCCCCATAGCTTCCCCTCTCAGCACCACAGCTGCCCACCCCATCAGTACCTCGCACAGACCTGGGGGCTCACCAGTGCCCTCCTGGGGTGTATGTAGCAGCGGGAGCCACCCTGTACCCCCCAGATGAGCCATGACTCTGTCCGGTGCCCCACCCTGCACTAGCTGGGCAGCCCCTGCCCCAGCCCCACACCCACTTCTCCCTCACCGCAGGGGCCTTGATAGTTCCTTCCCATCCACCATAACAGACCTACCAGCTGCACACAGCTGTATCAAAAATTGGATCAGTATCTGCTGATATGTCTCCTTAAAAATCGGCTATTGGTATTGGCCCCCAAAATCTCTGTCGGTGCACCCCTATTTAAGTATGTGTCCAGTGGGGACCAACTTTTTATGGCAGGAATACCATAAATTAACCCCACACCTTCCCTGAGTGCCATTCTGATCCTTTCCTTTTACCCAATTTGCTCAGCTTTCTGCTGTCTAATGAGGCTGCTGCTCTGTCCTGCTTCCTGCCCTATGCTCCCAGCCTGGTCTGATGCTCTGCTTTATGCTTCCTGCCCTGTCTTCGACTGTGTTGCCTGACCTCTTTGCTATCTGTTGCATGCCATGTGTTGGCCACCCCAATCTTGTCCAGCCGTCCCATCATGCCATCAGATTAACACTAATAATATAACAGCAACTAAGCTCCACTTCTTTATTCTTAAACCTCAGTTGTTTCATTTTTGTTATCTTCCAAGCGTTGTTCTTTTTATCAAGCCTTTAACTTGAAAGGTGTGTCTGTGTGCATTTAACTCCTCTTTCCTTTATCTCACATGCTAAGTCCAGTTCATAACCTTTTGCTTTTTCCTGCATGATGTGTCTCTGATATGTCCTTAGTTCTCAATCTCTACAGCTGAAAGTCTCATTCAGGTTTTCTCCCCACCCCCCGGGTCTTGTCATCAGCTTAGGCCACTGGGGGCCAAACTTTTTTGCTGGCATGCCACAAATTAAATTCCATGCCTTCCCCAAGTACCATTCTGATCCCCTTCTCCTACCCAGTCTCCTGCTTTGCTTTCTGCTGTCTACCCTGTGCTCCCTACACTATCTGCGCTGTGCTTCCTGCCCCCGCTCTTATTTGCTGTGTCCATGGCACTTGACATATGTGTCACAGGTTGACCATCCCTGGCTTAGGCTAAGGTTTGTGTAAGAAGAACTTGGAAGGTTTCAAGGAACGGAATGCATAAGCAAACAAAGGACTTCTTTATAATTTTGGTGATGGCCTTGGTTTTACAAACTATAAGAATACACTGCTATAGAGGCTATCAGTGACATGCCTTGCAACAACTCTACCCTAAACTCCTGTACTTCTGGCATTCCAAAATGCTTTCTAGTAATTTCAAAGTAGTAGTTTTGTTTTCCTTGCTCTGCTGAGAATTTCTGAAACTCTTTTATCAAGGGTCTGTGACTGGAATGCTCTATGTGGAGTTAAATAGGATACAACAGTCGCACAGTTATTGGATATTTTGCAGTCATAGATATCTTAATGCTTACTATACCAGCTATATCAGCTGTTATGTTCTTTTAATTTTAATCAAGAGGGATGCGTATAACCTGGAGAGGGTCCAGAGAAGGGCCACTCATATGGTTAAGGGCTTGCAGGCCAAGCCCTACGAGGAGAGACTAGAGAGCCTGGACCTTTTCAGCCTGCGCAAGAGAAGGTTGAGAGGCGACCTTGTGGCTACCTATAAGTTCATCACGGGGGCACAGAAGGGAATTGGTGAGGTTTTATTCACCAAGGCGCCCCCGCGGGTTACAAGAAATAATGGCCACAAGCTAGCAGAGAGCAGATTTAGAATGGACATTAGGAAGAACTTCTTCACAGTTCGAGCGGCCAAGGTCTGGAACGGGCTCCCAAGGGAGGTGGTGCTCTCCCCTACCCTGGGGGTCTTCAAGAGGAGGTTGGATATGCATCTAGCTGGGGTCATCTAGACCCAGCGCTCTTTCCTGCCTATGCAGGGGGTCGGACTTGATGATCTGTTGAGGTCCCTTCCGACCCTAACATCTATGAATCTATAAACTTGCTACTTAAAACTGGCTATACTTAGACAGAGATTTATAAGGTTCTTATGTAATGTTGACTTGCTAGCTATCTACTAAAGCAGTGGCGGGGAGGTGCAGCCTTTTTAGTAGGAGCCCCACTTTGATTCCTTCCCCTTCATGGTCCACTGCTCTGCTTTATGCTCTCTGCCTGATTTCCTGCTCTGCTTTCTGCTCTCTGTCTTCTCTTTGCTGCTTTGCCTTCTGCCCCTGATTGATCTGCTTTGTGTACAGAGGCTGCCCCTGCCACTTGTGGCATGCATGCCACAGGTTGGCTGCCCCTGTACTTAAGTATATATCTTACAGCTGAAGTAGCAGCAAGCATATTGCATACGTGCACTGTGTTCCTGGTAACCATGAAAGTCAGCCATTCACGTTATACAATCCATTTCCTTTTTGTTTTTAATAATATATTTGATGTGGGGCTTTAAAGTTAACTGAGCTGCATCAACAGGTAATCCCTTGAATAGGATTTAATTTAAAGGTATATTTTGTATAGTAGTGGTGAAAAAAAAAGGCAAATTGAGTTTACTCAGCTGCTATGCATTATGGGATGATGTGTTTTGGAACATTTGTGCATTAAATATGAAATGTTAACTTAAATTCAGATCTGTTATATTTAAATTTCTAAAACAAAAGAAAGGGGAGTGCTTCACTGCATGTGGCACTGTGTAGTTGTATGACTGATTTCTGTGGCGCAGTACATTTCTGTTCACTTAATGCACACAACAGCTACTGATCTATGGCACTGCAGTTACTTTTCTGCATACTTTAACTGCCTAGTATACTAGACCATTAAAACCATCTTGCACTTCTATATAAAGCAGTACAGTGAGTCTTTCAATCTGAAGACCAGCTGCTACAGTGCCACTGCTTCCTTATGGTATGAAAGAAATAACATGGCCACTTTTGATATTGCCTGATGCTTTATATATAACAGAGAAAGTGTCAAATCATGGTAACTTTATGCTTGTGCTTAAGGAAGCTGTAAACAGCAGTAGAGGCAGATATTAGGTCATTGATGTGGACTTGAACAGATGTTGAGGAATGAGTAGATGAGACCGTCATCACAGCAGTCAAACTTATCCTGCTTTTCAACAGTTAAATGATAAATGGTTCAAACTTACCACCTGCACTAATAAGCATCTCATGAAACAAAGAGCCTCCAAGAAAAATACCCTAATAGAGAGAAGTCATTTGCCACATTAGTCTGAAATTAGGCAGAAGGCAGGCCATAGTGCAAGACCTCATAATTCAACTCAGGGGTTGGAAGTGTTTTTGGGCATGGTGCCAAAAACACCCGCAGCCTTGACTTGTAAGAAGTTAGCATGCCAGGGGCAGACAACAAGGGAGCCACAAGGGGCCTGATCCTTGTTGGGACAGCACAGCCCTGGCCCCTTCCTTGCCGCCTGCCCCGAGGCATGTGTGCCAAGCAAAATACCTTTGCATGCCACATTCTGGCACCTGTGTCAGGGGTTACCTACCCCTGGTCTTAAGTTGTTCAGACATAAGCTTTCACAGAGTATAGCCTACTGTATCATGCTGCAGTTCATAGCATCTCTGATGCAGTAGGCTGTAGCCTACAAAAGCTTATGCCTCTGAGTGAGTTAGACCAGGGGTGGGCAAAATATGGTCCATGGGCTGAATCTGGCCCACCGGGCACTTTCATCCAGCCCATGGGCAGCCACCAGTGCATTGCACCCTACCCAGCCCTTCTGCCCATGAGGGTGGGAGTGAGGCGCCCATGTATACACACCCCTCAACATACCATATTGCACCTTGTTCCCACCCTCATAGGTGGAAGGGCCCTGAGCCCAGCCACCAGCAGTTTCTGGGCAGGGCTGGTGCAGGTGCCATGCGGGGGGATGGGACACCTGCTTGGCTTCCCAGGTGTTCTGCTTGCTCTGGGCAGCAGGTAGGAAACTCGGGACGGGGGGGTTGGGGATGGGGATGGGAGGGAGCTACAGCTGGGCAGGGGCAGGGAGCATAGGTCTGGGGCTGTAAGCAGTGTGGAGCTTGCATCCTCGGGGGCAGTGGGAGAGCAGAGCTGGGGTGGGCAGGGTGTGGGTATAAGGGAGGGTCGGGGTGTTGTGGGGGGTGAAGATCCTCCACATAGTGCACAGTCTCTGCTGCCGGCAGCAGGTGGGAGCACTCGTACCCCGTGCAGGCACTGGCATCTGGCGGCACGTGGCTCCAGCTAGTGCTGCATGTAGGGGCAAGGAGCAAAGCCTGCCCAGTCTGCCTCTATCATGGGGAGTGCACGTGCAGCTCCTGCACTAATGCAGCTCTGAGGGAAGCCCTGCACTGGAGCTGGTTGCTTTCTCCACCCCCTGCCATGCAGGGCCCAGGACTCTATGGGGAAGCAGAGGGCGGGCTCCCTCCCCTCCCCTCCCACACTGCGTCCACAACCCCTTCACATATACACACACCCCAACATACCCTATGCTCTGCCATATGCACAGCTATACCCCCTCACAAACCCTCCACCATGTACGCGGGTGCGCGTGCCAGCATATACACACACATACTCCCGACCATGTTGGAGTACACATGTGAGCGTGAAGTGTATTCTATCCAAGTTTGTGGATGATACTAAATTGTGGGGTGAAGTGAACACACTGGAAGGTAGGGAATGATTGCACGCAGACCTGGACAGGTTGGAAGAGTGGGCAGTACACAATAGGATGTAGTACAAGGACAAATGCAGAGTGCTGCACCTAGGGCGTAAAAATATCCAGCACATCTACTAGCTGGGAAATCACCCTCTCAGCAGCACAGAAGTGGGAAGAGTTCTCGGAGTCATAGTGGACTCCAAGATGAACATGAGTTTTCAGTGTAACGAAGTCAACAGCAAAGCTAACTGCACTTTATCATGCATCAGCAGGTGCATGACTAATAGAGCCAGGGAGGTGATACTTCCCTTCTATGCGGCATTGGTCAGACCGCAGTTGGAGTACTGCGTCCAGTTTTGGGCACCATACTTTAATAAGGATGCGGATAACCTTGAGAGGGTCCAAAAGAGGGCCACTCATATGGTTAAGGGTTTGCAGGCCAAACCCTATGAGGTGAGACTAAGGAACCTGGATCTCTTCAGCCTCCGCAAGAGAAGGCTGAGAGGTGATCTTGTGGCTGCCTACAAATTCGTTAGGGGGGCACAGCAAGGTATCAGAGATGCTTTGTTCACTAGGGCGCCTCTTGGGGTAACAAGGAACAACGGTCACAAACGGAGAGCAGATTCAGGCTAGACATCAAGAAGAACTTCACAGTAAGGGTGGTCAGAATCTGGAATGGGCTTCCAAGGGAGGTGGTGCTCTCCCCTACCTTGGGGGTCTTTAAGAGAAGACTGGATAGGTGTCTGGCTGGGGTCATCTGACTCGATGATCTGTTGAGGTCCCTTCCAACCCTAGCATCTATGAATCTATGAACCATACCCCACTCGCAATATACAAGAGTAAGTCTTTATTTTTGAGTTGTTATGCAATCCCCTCGATATACAATATGCAAACACAAATCATGACACACATTTTTTGTAATAAAATTAAAATATAGTAGGTGTTTGACTTTTAGTGTATGACCTGGTGGTTTTTTTCTGGTTCCAAGATGGCAGCCCTCTCTTCCCAAAAGGCGTATTTCAAGGGAGCAAAGGCCATGGGTTAGGGAGGCAGGACTTCTGGTCCCAGTATGGCATCCAGGGGGCAGGGCACCCATCAAGGGGTGGGGCTACCCATGCGGCCCTCGAGATTCCACCAAAACTTGTTAAGCAGCCCTCCAGCTGAAATAATTGCCCACCCCTGAGTTAGACTGTAAGGTGCCACACTGCCCTGCCTTCTGCCTAACATTTTAGTAGAAATCCTAGAGCTGTGTGGCCTCCTCTCAAGTCTGCCCTGGACATCTTATCAGGACTTTTAAGCTCCCATTCTTTTTTTGTACTTAATCTCATTACTGTCCAACAAATTCCCCTTCTCCACCTCACTCCCAAATCCTTGCTGCCTGCAATCACATAATTTTACAAGCAACTTTTTCTGCTTTGATTATAAAGGAAGGTACTTACATTGCGTAAGTATAATTTTTTTTTCTAATTTGCTGTTTAACATTAATGCTTAGTTCTATCTGGAGTTAATTTAAAATATGCTTGAATTATCTTTTTGTAGCTTTTTTTTTAAGTATTTGTTTTACCTTCTCAGAAAATTCAATGGCTGTTGTGTTTTTTCTTCAGACTTCCTTAAAATGATAAATCTTTCAGCTGAAATCAAGCCTGGGAAGTTTTAGCCTCCAAGGGAGTTTTCCTTTGGGGTGGAGAGGGTGGTGGTGGTGAGTTTTATTAAATCATTTTGGAACCAGTATATTGTAGGCTTTTGTTCCAGTGTTCAGTCTACCTTGTTTGTGGAACAGCTCTATTTTAAATCAGAAAGCTGCCAGCCTTAAGTGTCTATTCTGTACTCTGGAACTGGCTGTTTTTCTTTATCCTCCTGAAGAGAGGGTATTTTTTTTTCATAATATGGTGAAACTGTTGACTCTCTTTATTTGTATTCATTTCTTCCAAAGGTGAACTTCTCAGCTTTTGTAACAGCGCTTGTCTCTTTCCGCTTTTGGCTAATTGTAATTTTGGGAATTATTTTCCTGACATACCAGATGTGATCTTCACTTGCAAGTTAATTTTGAAGCAACCCTGTATCAGTATATCTTTCTTTCTTTTTTCTAAATTTCATTGCTTGGAGAAGCAAGTAGATAGTGCTGTTATTCTCTTCAGTTTGTGTTTCCAGAAACCTGTTGTACAGAGTAGGTAACAAAAATATGTCAGCCACTGATTAATTCTTTTTTTACCCTGATTACTTGTTCATGGTCTATGCTTGTAAAGGGTTTATTTGCACTATCTTACCATGTGCTATAGGGTATGATTTTTTTTATTGTCAGAAAAATTGGAGAAGTTCTTCTAGAACCCATCTACCTTTTGCATTTGAAATCGTCTATTGAATCTCTGCTCATCCTGAGTGTTGTTCCGCAGAAAGGGCCTGGGTTGCTAATGTTAAATAAAAAGTACAGAATCTCTTTTGTATAGTATGCAGATATCTTCTTGGGTTGCCTTCAGGCAGTATAGATCCAGACTTTCCTTTTCAAAGTTCCTTTTGAAATCACAATTTTGATTCCTTTTTTCTGTATAAATCATCAGCCACTATCCTGAAAATTAGACATAGATGCTTCATACGGATATTTGGAAGTTGAGATTCCAAACTGCTTTTCACAAGTGTTTTTTACCAATAGGTATTATAAAGATATCTGCTGAAATGGGGTATTGTCATAAGAAAAATGCAGTTATTTTAAAGTCAGATTTGTGACTTGCAGCTTGCTGGGTAAGTAGTAGTTCTGTTTTGCATTCTTGAACACTGTAACTATAACTCGTTCTGTTGTCTAAGACTTACGGTTTTCCAAAAGGAGCACTTAAAGTCCTGTAACTCGGACAAGTGATTTCACTTGTTGCTTATTCATGAACTGTAGAAGCCATTTTAGTGTTGTGGCCCATGTCTGATGTATTTTTTTTCATTAGAATGGTTCCCCCTGCTCCTGCCATTTTTATGAAGAATTGTAGAAATTGCTTCTTCCCCTGAGGCAGCGGGTTCATCTGTGAGCGAAGGAATTGGTTTATTCTCCCCACAAATCAGGCAGAGCCCTTTTGCTAAAAGTCCTTTTTACTTTAATTGCCTTTCAGAGTTCGCAAGCTTTGTTTTCTCTCTCTCTCTCTCTCTCAATCCTTTTGCTTTAATGTTAGAACTTTGGACCTGTAAGGTAAGGCAGTTAGAATATATTGGTAAATGCAAATGAAAAATGTTTAGGGGGAAAAAAGGAAATCCTATAAAACATCATATTTCCCCAAATCCAGTGACAGGAAATGAGCACATTGATGTGACTATTTCATTTCTGTGGTGTTTCTTTCCTTTTTGCAAACTTGTTGCTCTGTCCCTCAGAGCAGTCTGAATCCATATAAAGCATTCTCATTCCCTACCCACCTCGTTTTTGCATTTCATTATGTAGTGATATGGAACAATGCACATGGCTTAGGTAAGCAGGATTTGGTTCATAGTACTGTTGCACAAATGGCTAGTTTCGTGCCCCTGGAGGCTTGTCCAATCCACCCCTAGGAGAGAGTCACACACAGGCTGGGTCCGAGTTCAGATTTATTGTTTGCAAACAAGTTCGACAAGGGAGCTTAATTTACTCAAATCCGTGTCGACCCCAAACAGAGTCTGGGGTTCCTTTTTATAGCTAACATAAACAAAAGATTCTAACGTGTCGCGTAATTATTGGTAGCCCAAGTATTACGTCTTACAACATATGTCTAGCAGGTACATGTTCTATGATGGTTTACATACATGTCTCATTTACATCTTAAATCTCCTCCCTGGGGCCGTCCTTAAGTTCATTTCGGTCATTCTTTGGTCAAGGTCTGAGTTCTTCACATCAGCACCTTTCCCTGTGCCTCTTCTCTTATCTCTCGTAAGGAGTTATTTGTTGCATCTGTTCCTGGCTATGTCTGCAGAAGTCTAGTGCTATTCGTAAATCTATCATTGGCCTACATGCCTTAGCAGCAGCAAGTGTGATAATATGCAGAAGCAATTATGTAGTGAAACTAAACAGTTCTCAGCTGTGAAGCCTTTGTGTAGGGAGATGAGACATTTTTACCACACAGCTGCTACACAAACGTTATTGCAAAATCATAATGACTAGATTATAACATATTTTTACCACAGTACTGAATGCGGTGTCACACATTCATTTCCAGAGTGATACTTTTTGTTAAAACATACACATACAGGATTACAACTTCACAGTAGGATCAGCCAGTGTAGAATCTGGGGTTTTACCTTTGTGGGAAAGAGGTCTTTAGAAGAAATTGCAAAGGCAGTGTAGCAAGAACACAACTTTCAATTGTTGTGGTATAAAGTTTTTAAGACTGTCCTCTATAGTTTCATAGTTGGTAGGGTCAGAAGGGACCTAAGCAGATCATCAAGTCTGCCCCCCTGCCATGGGCAGGAAGGAATTCTGGGGTCAAATGACCCCGGCTAGGTGATTATCTAGCCTCCTTTTAAAGACCCCCAGGGTAGGAGCGAGCACCACTTCCCTTGGAAGCTGGTTCCAGATCCTAGCTGCCCTGACTGAAGTAGTGCCTCCTGATATCTAGCCTGAATCTACTCTCAGTCAACTTACAGCCGTTATTCCTTGTTACTCCCAGTAGTGTTCAGGGGAACAGGGACTCTCCCATAGCCTGCTGGTCCCCTTGACCAGTTTGTAGACGGCCATCAAATCCCCTCTCAGCCTTCTCTTGTGGAGGCTGAACAGGTTCAGGTCCCCTAGTCTCTGCTCATAGGGCCTGCCTTGCTGCCCCCTGATAATGCGAGTGGCCCTCCTCTGGACCCTCTTGATGCTGTCCACATCCCTCCTGAAGTGCGGCACCCAGAACTGGATGCAGTACTCCAACTGCGGCCTGACCAGTGTTGCATAGAGGGGGAGGATCACCTCCTTGGACCTGCTTGTGATGCATCTGTGGATGCATGACAAGGTGCGGTTAGCCTTCCTGTCCGCATGCTCACGTCAGCCCATGTTCCTCTTGCAGTCAGTAATGACTCCAAGATCCTTTTCTGCCTCTGTGCTGATGAGAAGGGAGTTCCCCAGCCTGTAGGTATGCTGCTGGTTCTTCCTCCCCAGGTGCAATACCTTGCACTTGTTTGTATTGAAACCCATTCTGTTCTCATCCACCCACCCCTGTAACCTGTCCAGTTCTAGTTGCAGCCTGTCCCTCTTCTCCAGCGTGCCCACTTCTCCCCACATCTTAGTGTCATCCGTGAATTTGAACTTTTTAAAATTCTTATTAAAAACTTATTTAACTTTAAGGCCAGGTACAGACATTCAAAAAGCCTGAGACAGAATTGATCTAAATTATGTCGTTTTCTGTATGTGGCAGTTTAAATCAGTAGCAAACAGAACACGCATTTGTCCTTTTTGGGACGGGGAGCAGGGGGAGGCAGGCAAATCTTAGACTGGGCTCTGATTTTCAAATGTGTGTGCGCGCTGAATTTCTGTTCTTTTATAGGTATAGCCTAGTTTCTGATTACTTTTACCAGTAAAAGTATAATGTCTGTACCTGGCTTAAGAGTAACTGGTGACTCCTTGAAAGAAGGTGGCTTATTTTTATTTTTATTTGTTTTTTATTTATTTTTATTTTTAATTGTTTACTAGTTAGGGGGAAAAAGTGCAGCACTGTTTTTAATATTGAATATAAAGTTGTCTTCCTAAAAAAAAAAATTTTGGAAATAGTAAAAAATACAGAATGGAACCATCACTGTTCCATAAATCTTTGGAACAGATATGAAATGTTTTGTTTTTTTCACTGTCTTGAAGGTCTAAAGTGTAAATTGTCAGATTTTATTAAATGCTCTTTTTTTCATTGACAAACCAGTTTGAATGAAAGACACTTTGAAAGATGACTTAGCAAATTGCTTATAAGCATCTGTAGTAGGTGGCAAGATCATTATTTCTTGCAGCAGTACCGTGTAGGTCATAAGGTCTTGCAAAACCTGTGATGTTTTGTGTCCTTAAGTTCTAACCTTAGAAACTGGAAGTGTATGAAAATTTTCTTCTACTTGATTAAGCTACTCATCAGACTTTAGGGGAGTGCATAGGGGGATGGCTTTTTTTGTGGTGGCATTCTGAGGTGTCTAATTTGATATTTCTGTCAAGCTATTTTTTTCTTCATATCATATTTCAGCAAAGTTTAAAATCTATTTGGAAGCAATTGTAGATTACTTTCAGTTGGGTATAGTGTTTTATTCTAAGATATAAAAATATATTTGAGATTTACAGTCTCATAGTAAAAATGAAAGAAAAGGATCTGGGTTATGCTAACTTAATTTTGCATCACTTAATGAGAGAGGTTTGTTTAGTAACTGCAGAGATATTAAAAATAGAATGTCCTTTCTTTGCAGTTTAGGTCAATATTAGAAATTGTCCTTGAGAAATATAAAATGAATATCAAAAGTGGTATGCCCATAAGCTGGTGGTGGTGATCTGTCATTTATATGGAATATCTTTATTTATGAACAGTAGTCTCTTCTAGCAAAATGCTTGCTAATTTCAAATGAAGCTCTTCACACTTACACCTTTGTGGGGGTTAAAGATGTTCCCTTCCTATTAATAGGACTTTGTTCCTTTCAAATATCAGCTGGTAGGCTGGACTACTGACTAATCAGTATTAGGTTTTGAGGTAATTGATAGGTATAGTTGTAATAGAAGAGAAGGTTGCTCTTTACTCTCCTACAGAATAAAATAACAAATGAGCCTTAGAATCCGTGTTCAATGTGAATTGACTACAAAGTCCGAGTGGAGTATGGCATACAAGACTCTGATTATATGGCAAATAAACTCAGATTCTAACCAAGAATTTGTGTATTTTAAAGTCGTATTATGTCATCAGTGATAAGTTAATCTTTGAGTGTCAGATTATGTGCTTTAAACTCTATTTAAATGCATTAAAAACTTGTAAATAAAATGCAAGCAGTAAGGGGACTTTTAATGACATAACAAGTACAGGAGCATTGAATTACTGATTTGCTTAGTTTCTGAAGAGGAGCACAGTGCAAGTCATTCATTTTGTTTTCTGAATAGTTTCAGAATAGTATTGCACCATCAGTTCCTTGAAGCCAAAGTTAAGTGTTTATGGGCATGCAGAACCTATACCTGTTTAGTGGAGAGAGCCTTGTAGAACAGGTGTGATATTTTGTCATTTAGGTCCAATTCAGTGGGCATAGCAAGATTAAAGGGGTAGAGGTTGAGGAGGCTAAAGTCCTGACAGAGGGAACAACATTACAGTAACATCTGTGAGTCATGGGGTATGGTGCAGGGGAGGATTTGGAGACACGCAATTAGCCTTTAGGCTTTGGGTGCTCTGCTGGGCACAGTGGACTATAGGGGCCCAGTGAGGGGCCCGAGGATGGAGGCTACTGGGGACCCTAGTGGGAGTTCAGTGGAACCCGGGCTAAGCAAAGGTCCATGTGCAGCCTCCTGATTTATCATTATTTACCATCAAGGCATGGCAGGTGAGATGGAAAGTTGCCCTAGGGGTGGAGCGGGGCATGATTGCGGAGTCAGGAGGGGGCATTACAACCACCCCTGGGACCCCAACATGCTACAATCATCTATGTTTAAAAGTAGCTTGCTTGCATAGGCTGTAGACTAAGGCCAAGTAAACACCAGAAAACTATGCTGATAAAATATCTAGTAAGGTCGTGACTCTTTTTTTACAGTTTTCATTTTGTCAATAACAAATCACTTAGGTACAGCTTGCTTTGCTTGGAAAACTTATATAACTTATACCAGCTGTAGTTCATTTTTGCCAGTGGATGCTACATCTATATTAGGGGAGTTTGCTGAGACGGCTATAATTTATAGCATAGACTAAATCTGATCTGTGATCTGATGATCATTGCATGGCTTAGCTTTAACTGCTTTGTCCTGTCTTTCCTATCTGTAAAATTGAGATAATACTGCCTGCATTTGATGTAGGCAGATATGGGGAGGTTTCTAATTAGGACAGATCTGTGTGGTGCTTTAAAAATGAGAAAACACTACATAAATTGAAGGTATTACTTTAATAAATCTTAAGGAAGGGATTAAGAGTTGCTGGGATCATGAACTGCAAATAGCTTTCACCATTTCAGGACTGCCTTGAGTGCTTAAATTCTTATACTGTGAGCTCAGTGTACTCTATAGATTGAAGCAGTTTAGTTGAGATGCTTCTTTCCCCTTCAACTGCCTTTATTTGAGCATGTGTGGCTTTATTTTAGAAACTGACTCATGCTGTCTATGGTCCTACAGTAATTGTAGTCTCTTTTGTTTCCTAAAAGCTAATGAATAAAGCTTTTATAATTAGATTGTCAAGGAGAGTCTCTTCAAAGGATAAAAGACCTGAATTTTTAAAACTGGCCTCTATTTTTGTTTGTATGGTAGCAATTTTTGGTCGCTTTTTATCAGGCTGAATAAAAATTAGCCCATGCTTTGTGGAAAACCATTTAGCAAATTGTTTTGTATTACCCCTGTATTCTGATGTTTCATTTGCTTGATTGTATCAGTCTTTGCTTAGCAGCTCTCTCTCATATGTTTATACGAGTCTTCTGCTGTCTCAGCTTTCTTTTTTTATATAGTAATTGTGGTCTTGCATTGTGTTTATGAGGCAAGGTAAACTTAATTCGATACCACTACCAAATATACCCATGGTCAGTAGGGAGCACTTTCCCTTTTTTGTAGTCAAGGCACACCTCTTGGGGCAAAATATTTCTGTTGTTTTTTTTCTGCAGCCTAATATTTTTAATGCAAGGAGGTGAAGACATTCTGCCTTCTGCAGTTGCTGTCACAGATTCAGCTACTACTTTTGCTTAAGGTGATTGTTGCTTTTTCCTTTGGGTTCCACACCATAACTTCGGGATGCTTATGCATTACTGCAACCAAGACGCTGAACTTGCTGATGCCTAGAGTTGGCGATTCAGGCTCTTACTCTTACTTGGAACAATGGAAGAAAACATGTGAATACAACTTGTTTGAGGAGGAAGGATGTGACTACTGCTAACTTTTTTTTTTTTAAAAAACAAGGTTTGTGATAATTAAAGGAGAATATGTATAGGGAGATACAATGTTGAGTGTAATGAAATGCTAGGATTTAGAGAGAATCGTTTCACTGTAGAATCACATGGAGACGCAGTGACTGCATAGACTAAGTACAGGGTAGATCGAGCAAGTAAAATATTGAACTTTTTTATAACCACCACTGCTTAAGATAAAAGATATACTGGTACTCTTTCTTCTGGGCTGCTCAAAGTTGGGTACAGTGCTAAGCATCTGTGCCCTAGCTTTACTTGGAAAAAAAAATACAGATGAATACGTTGATGAACACTTAAAAAAATAGAAATTTAAAATTTATTTGAAGTAGACGTTTTTAACTGAACACAGGGAAAGAACACCTATATTTAATTGCACCTTGCCTGCTGGCACAGTTGGTAGTGTGTTGGGTCCTGTATACAAGCTCAGCCTTCTGCTGTGCTAATTGGAACCTTCTTCCAAGAAGTAGGCTCCCTTCCCAAAACGTCTTCCTTCAGTGGATGAAAGGGACAGATGCCAGATCCTTAACGCACACTTCTAAAAGAAGATACCAGGATGCTCTCTATACATTTCCTGTAAAAAGAAAACAGAAATAACCTTAATGAAGAGTGCCCTATTTTCCCACGTGCCTATTTCTAAGTAGCGATGAGTTCATTGGCATTATCACTCTGCATTGCTTAATCAGTTAAACCTCTAAGTTGGAGAATATTTCTCAAAACTATAAGGGCGCAGCTCTTGTTCTTTGAGGCTAGGGACATTCAAAAAGCGTGAGCCTGAATTGATTCAGTCTTTGCAAGTTAGCCTTGCTAGGCTGAACTGGTTTGTAACAGGACAGACATTTTCTGGACTGAGGAAATTCAGGCACATACCTGCAGTGCCTCAGGCTAGAAGCCGGAGGGCACTAAAGCAGTTTTCCCTTCCCTTCTGCAAGGAGTTGAGTTGAGGGGGGCTTGGCCAGGCCCTGGCAGGACCTCTGATTTGGGAGGTCTGCCTGCACCATCCCAGACTTTTACCCGCTAGCTGCTCAAGGGGCGGGACTGTTGCCAGACCCCAACCCCAGGCCAGCACTCTGAGGTAAGGGTGTGTGTGCAGTGTATTCAGATTTTGATGATGGGGAGCTTTTCAGTCTTCCTTTCCCTGCTTCTTTATACTGTCTGCAGCAAACTGACAGGCAAGCAAACCAGCAGGGGTCTGATAACAGTGTTTATTACCCCATTAGCAAAACAACAGGCTCTCTTCATTAGTTCAAACTCTTCTTAAACCATTTATCAGCTGACCTGTTGATTAGCTCCAAAAAGCCCTAAGCGGGCACTGTTCTGTCCGCCTGCCCCAGTGAAATTGGAGGCACATAGACACCTCTGGGCATTAGCTAGTATACTACATGTCTAGGGTCTGTGGGGTTGGGGTCTATGCTGTGGGAGATGGGAGGGAGGAGGGGAGTCCTGCTTGAACAGCGAGGGGGCAGTAGGTCAGGGGAAATCCAGGCAGATCCTGCTGTGTCTGCAAGTCTGTACTGGAGCTGCAGCAGGGAGCAGAGGGGAGAGGTCAGCTCTGCTGTGGAACAGAGAGCCCTGGCTAGCCTAGAGAGTATGCCAGGGTGCTGGGGGAGTCTAGTTTATCTTAAACCAGCAAGGGTTCTGGGGCAGACATTGCATAACTGTTTTGACTCAGATCAGTTAAGTCTGAATACTACCTTCAACCAGATTTATCTCAGACTGGTTTCAGCCATTTTGAAACTGGTTTATGTGCACTGAACATCTGTTCTGTTACAGGTTTAAACCAGTTTCTGATCACTTAAACTGGTTTATGTGTAATGTCTGTCCCTAGCCTGAGAGTTGTTTCTGCAGCACATAATGGCAGTCACATAGGAAAGGTTTTAGTCCCTTGAGTAAGAAGGCTTTTAAATCCCTGCATGTTAATACGGTGTCTGCAGTGTGGCTGTTGGTATTGTCTGCCCTGGCATTCTTGAGTCCCTGGAGCTGCATATTCAAAGACTGCCTCCAACAATGATCATTCCCATTTACTCTCCTGAAATTCAGCTTTTTCCATCCAGGTTTTGAAGCCAGATGCTACATCAAGGTCACTGAATATAATAGTGGATTTCAAGGGAATGCACTTGGGTGGAAGTGGTTCTAAGGCTTACATTTTGTATTTTTTTGCTATTTAAAATTATAACTTCAATAGCGGTGTTCCCAATGGCTCTTTAAAACCCCTCCAAAGAATCTGTCTTTTATTAAACAAATAATATTTTCTTGCAGTGTTTGCAACCCAGCTTTGTAGCACCCTGTTAGTACAGGTGAAATTGAGTAGCACTGACAATAAAATGAAATTTTCAAGGTTATTTCATTATCCACCCTCCACTGGAAGCAAAATTAAATAAGTGGTGACATCAGACATTATTTCAGCACAAGTAATTTTAGGTGCTAGTAACATATGTTAGGAAGTTGTAGTTTGTTTGTTTGTTAAATATGTACCTGATTTGGTCATGTCCCTACAAAAACAATGATGCCACATTCATGAAGTTATAGATATGGTTGCTGTTAAGAAGCATTAAAGCTATTGTAGATACAAATACTCATTCAGCTGCTGTCATGCCAAAACCCTAGTAAAACTATTTGGATGATAATGCATGTTAAATTCTCATATCTTTTCCCCATATTTCCAGGTTGTTCAGGTTTTTGCAGCCAGAGTTCACATGTCTTTTAGTGTCTTATAATTGGTTGGCTTCATAATTGTAAAGGCCACATTTAAACGATCCCCTAGTTTGATGTCAAAGTAGTTTTTTAGGGTGGAAATAGTTGAAATGGGTTTGAAATTGCTCTGCAGAATGAGATGATTATATAGGGTGCCTCTGTAGAGCTTTCTGAGTGACCATGAAAATAGCAGAACAAGATTCTGAAATTGGTATTTGACTGTTTAAAGCAGAAATGGTTAGGAAGATGAAGAATCCCCCCCCCCCCCCCCCCGCTGGAACCCACTGGGTCTTTACTGTTTTCTGTGGTTTTTCCCATTCTTTAATATTTGTCACTTACTTGAAGAAATGAAAGCTCTTGGTGCCAAAAATTGCAATCTGTCTGAAAGCTTTGACTAAACTTAAAATATAAAGGCAATGATCAGAACATAAAGATCTGTTGGCCAATAATTACAGAATTATAGAACTATCAAAGTCCAGAGAAAAGAGGTATGAGCACAGTTGCAGGCACCTGGATAGGTCAGATAATGGAAGGAATTCCTTGTTGAAGCAAGGAAGTGGAAAGGGGCTGCAAAAATAAGTAGGAATCTCAATTTGCTAGAATCAACCTTATGACATGTGGCAGAGCTTTGACATTGACTTGCATGAAAGCTAATTTGCTTAATTTTTTTTCCATCTTAGCATCAGATTCTTTAAGTGGCAATTTCTTACCCTAATTCTAGTAACTATTAAAGACTCTTAAGAGAATCATTTTTGTTTTAAAAGAAAGAATAGCAATGTTAACAGTTCAGTGGCAAGATCAAAGGATTTGTGTTCATCTCTAAAAGTGTGGAAACTCTGTTTCTCTACAGTCTTGAAGATTTAATATACCATTTAATGAAACAGTGATCCAATATTCCACTTCAGTAATCACAGATGAATATGATCCTGCAAGTAAGACTGCCAATGCAGTTACATGGTAGCAGTGACAATGAACATTAAATCCTTGTTTTGTACCTACCAGAAGCTCTTGAACATCGCTTTCATCCAGAAACAATTTTAGTGTTTGGGCATGGAGTAGCAGACACCCTGCTGTACTGTACACTGGTTTTGTATACCAGTGTCAAGTATACTAGGATAAGGACAGGGCAAATGTGTAGCTATTTCAGGTTAGCTTCACACAGGAGTTCCATTTTTAATGTGCTTCACCACCAGGTATTGAAGGAGCAGGTGGTAGCTAGTGGCTAAAGACAAACAGGCTGTTATAAGATGGAAGCAGGCAGATAAGACTTAAATAGATGCACCTAAGATGTGTAGATTTCTCTCCCGATTTGAAATTCTTCACAGTTTTAGGAGAAGTTACTATGGTTTGTGGGGTTTTGTTCTGCATCACTACTTCTTTATTTTTTTATTTTAACTCTGGTGTAAACGTGTCGCCTATGCAGGCCATTTGTGCATCCAGAATGGCACAGATCAAAACAGGACAGATTTTTTTCTTTCTTGACCTGTCAGATGCTTTTGAAATTTCTGACTGTAGTTGTCATCCTAAAATCTTGCCTTGCCTTAGCTGTTGTGACTTTGTTCTTCTGGGACACATCCTGATGAATGTGCACATGCATTTTGCAGCCCCTCAAACCCATTAGAGGTGCTGCAAACTGCATGCAGTGCACAAGTACCCAGCATCAAAAAAAAAACACCATTAAAAAAAAGCAGCATGGCGCACATGGCAGCAGCATGTACCACCAAAAGCCAGAGCCTGGGTGGCCAGAGCCACACACTGCTGCCGGCCAGGCTGTGAGCAGCTAGCTCAGTGCTGCTGGTGCCCTGGGAGGACCCCAGGAGAGGCTGCTGGGGCCAACACAGGTGCTGGCCCAGCCTCCTCTACCCCACCCAGGTCACTTTGCCACATGCTAGAGTGTGTATGCAGGTGCATACTTGGGGACAAATAGTAGTGGTATAAATATGTGCCACTGTTCTTTGTCCCACGGGAAACGCACGCGCCTGCATGTGCATGCTTGTTGGGACGTGTCCCTAGTGTCCTCCTTTAACCCTTGTAATCACTACATTTGGGGTGTTGACAGACATGCTTTGGGAAGCAGGGTTGGGGGCACTTTAATTAGCACAGCTTTGAAAGTGCCCAGAGCGTCACGTGTATTAGCATCCCCGTGCTGAAAAATGGCGGCAGGGCACTTTGAACTAAAGCTTGTTGAATTAGCTTTAGTTTAAAGTTCCCCGCCGCCATTTTTCAGTGTGGGGACGTTGGTGCACGTGATGCTGTAGTCTGCTGGAACGTGGTAATTACCACACTCCAGCAAACTTGATTAATTGAGTCTGCTCTGACACTAATAACAGCACGTCGGAGCAGTCTCCCTGCATGTATATAGGAGCCCTTGGTGTCTTGAGGGCTCTTCTTTACTCTTTATTTATCTTTCTCTCTGGGCCCCCTTTGCTTTTTCTTTCGCATCCTGTCTATGGGTGGTGTGATTTCAACTTGCTTGTCTTCTAATTGCAGATTTACTCCATTTTTTTTTCTTGCCTATGTCCATCTGTGCAAACGCAGATCTTGGCCTGATCTTCTTTTACCTCCTTGCAGCTATATTGATGCCAGCTTAAACTCAATTTGGGCAAAAATGTGCTTAAACTTCTTTCAACCCTTTCCCCCTCCTCTTTTAGTCGCAGTATAGCACCTTTCTTCCTATTGTTCGGGCCCAGAATGTAAAGATTGCCTTTGATTCAGGCAGCATCTTAATCTTTCTGTGCTTTTTGTACCAAATTTGTAAGACTTGATGTTTCTCAAACCCCTCATTTAGTTTTTCAGATTGCTTCCTCTTTGGTCTTGACAATTTCCATCCTTGTCCCACTTGTCAGTTTTGGCAGTGCAAAAAAGATCTCTCTTTCAGTCGTAATGCTCCCCTCTTTGTGCATTGGTCTACCTTCCTTCATCACCACAAGCGCAAACTGGATCTTCACTCAAATCCATTCGTGGTCTGTCTCAACCTACCTATCACCTTGTGCTGTAGTTGTCAGCCTTTGTAATGGTAACTTCATGCTTTCTTTTATATATCCCCTTCTGTAGCTGGGAGGAAACATCTGTAGAAGTTTGCAAAGTCCACCATATTGTCAGCCATTTAAATCTCACCTCTGCTGCTTTGTCTATAAATGCTGTCTAGACCAGCATTTCTCAACTTGTGGGTTGCAAGAAAATATGAAAGGGTTGTGAACAAACTTTAAAAATGGATTCTCCTTTAAAGGAGAAAAAAGTGGGAAACCATGTTGGGAGTGAGGGGCATCAGTAAGGCCAGGGGGCTTTTTTCTACTTAAACTATTTATTGGGTCAGGACTAGACAATGATCCAGGTGGACCTAGATAGAATGTTAGATGGGCGTGCCAGAACCAGATGCTGTTCAACACTGAGACGTGTAAAGTGTTCCATCCAGGAAGGAAAAATCTGCAACAAATTTACAGGCTCATTGGTGCCATTCTAGCTAGCACCACATCTGAAAGGGACCTGGGGGTCATAATTGACTGTAAAGTGAGTATGAGCCACCAGTGTGATGATACAGTTAGCAGGGCAAACAATACGTTGGCATGCATCAATAGATGAATCTCAAGCAAAACTAAGGAAGTTATTCTCTCGCTCTTCTTGGCATTGGTGAGGACACAGCTGGATTCCTGCGTCCAGTTCTGGGCGCCACACTTCAAGAAGAATGTGGAGAAGCTTGAGAGAGCCCAGAGAAGAGCCAATCATCTCATTAGAGGCCTGAAGAGGAAACCATACGAGGAAAGGCTGTGACAGATATTTGACTGTTCAGCCTAGAAAAAGAGAAGACTTCAGGGGGATTTGGTGGCAGCTTACAAATATATCGGAGGTGAGCATCAGGGGCTAGGCAAACAACTATTCATCAAAACGCCCCGGGAGAAAACCAGGAAACTCCTAGAAAAATATTTCAAATGGGATATAAGGAAAAACCTTCTTTATGGTTTGTGTGACCAGACTCTGGAATAGACTCCCAGCGGGGGCGGTGCAGGTACCTACCCTGGAGATCTTCAAAAGGAGACTGGATGCACACTTTGCTGGGGTTATTTGACCCCAGCAGTCCTTCCTACGCAGAGCGGGGGTGCTGGACCCAATGATCTTACAAGGTCCCTTCCAGCCCTAAACTTCTGTGAATCTGTGACTGGCCATTGTTGTTTACAAATGGGTCCTGGTACAAAAAAGGCTGAGAATCACAGACCTAGACAGTTTGTATCCCTGCCCCTTTTAATGTGCTGTGCTCATCTCAGTGTTACTTTTTGTGCCCCCTGTCTCTATTCTTCTGCTTGTAATTTTACACTTGGATTGTAAACTCTTTGGGGCGTAGATGGTTTCTTATGGTTGATGGTGCCTAGCACAAAAAGTGGGGGCTTTTAGGTGTGATTGCATTGGAACTAAAACGTGAACAGAATGCTAATATGAATGAAGATGGCAATGGTGGCACAAAAACTGGAAATAAATTGAAGCAAAGGGCTCTAAAAATACTCAAGGCAGGTCTAGACATGCAATTTCACAAGATATTGCAAGGGGGGGGAATAAAGGGAGAACAAAAAATCAACTGACATTGGATGGTTATGCAAAATGTTTGAAATTTTTAAAAAATGGCTGTAGTATGGCTGCATGCATCTGTATAAGAAACATATCTAGCTTTATTTTGAATTCTGCATCTCTTTCACAGGGCACCTTTTGCTGTTAATTCAAACAACAATAATTGCTGGGTTTGTTAGTGGAAGTAGAAGGCAGGGTAGATTTACTAGCAGTCTCTAAAAAGCTGCTTTTCCATGGAATTTGCTTTTTATCAGGCATCTTTATCCTCAAAAGCTCATGAAGCCTAATTTTAAGCCCCTACGGTGGCCTGCGTTTCAAAATTCTTGAAAACCCAGCAACTCCATTTGTTACTGGCTTATTGTGGGTATCCTTCCTGCTCCTTGATATCACACTTGTTTAAATGTTTAAACATGGGCGCAGACTTCTGGTGTGTGTTTTATGAGAGTCTTGATTTGAGCATCCTTCTGGTCAGTATTACAGGCCTATTTTGAACTGAGATGGGGAAGTAGGCTGCGAAGTGGAGGGCTTTTCGTGGTAAATGTTCTCAACTTGAGAGCACAAGCAGAAGGGGTTCCCAGCTCAAGCTTTCCATACAATTATAACTGCATAGCAAGACTCTGAGCTTGTTTAATAACAGCATCTTATGCAAGTTAGTAGAACATAAATCATGTGCCCTCCATTATTTTAACAGGGAATGGTTATTGGGGTAAGTGATAGGGCAAAAATATCAATTTTGTCCTAGCTTATCTGTATGCCTCTTACATCAGCAAATGCTGAAGAAGTGTTAATCTGTCTAGAAGGCTGAAATCAGTAGAAATGCTGATTGAGGACTACGGACAAAGCTTGTCAGATATGATTTTGATAGTGCTTCAGTTACAATAGAAGCAAAAAGTGCTGGTATTTCCAGACTGCAGAGCAAACACAATTATAATGTTTGTTAGACCTTGTGGTAACCAAATATTTCATTTGTGGTGTGCTTGAGCATATGTAGCTTAGGCTAGAAAGCATTTGCATAGACTTTTGCATAGCATATGCCTTTTGATAAGCATACATGATCTGAATGTTTATCAGATCTCAACCTTAATATGTTAAGGTTGCTGTGGCAGGGGAGGAAGGCCAGCTCGGGGACCCCATCCTGACCTTCAACAGATGCAGGAGCCCGCCCTCCCTCTGTCTTGGCTTCTGCCGTGGGGCAAGGTGGCAACCGTGGAAAAAAGCCTGTGCAAAAAAACTATGACAATTCTTAGCGGCAGATCATGCATACATGATCTGAATGTTTATCAGATCTCAACCTTAATATGTTAGGGCAGTAGCTGGCAACCTTCACAAGCTGTGGGCCAGAACAACATGGCTTCAGTCTGACACAGGCCAAGGGACTTTGCCTGTGGCTGTGCTGCAGCTGCCTCTTCCCTGCTTTCCAGTCCTGGGGCGGCTTCTCATAAGATGCTGGGGAGCAGGAGTGTAATGAGCAGGGATCCTGGTTATCTCTTATTTAAAAAATAAAAAAGATCTCAAATTCTCTTTTTAAAGCCTGGAAATCCATGTTTAAGGCAGTTTGGAAGCCTATCAGTGCCTTAATCGTTATAATAAAATTAATTCTAAATACCTATATATTTTGGTGCTTGATTTGTTTTTCTTTTATCATGGAAAATCAGAACTCCCCCTGCCCCCTTCACTCACCAGGACACGGGTCCAGCTGCAGCTGTTCCCCTGCTGCTTTGTGGCACTAAGCAACCCTGATATGCTGATGCCTGTCCCTTGCCTATACTGGTGCCCCTCACTCCTGACCCACAGGCCTGCCAGTGCCCTTCACTCCTGACCCATAGCTCCTTGCCCTCCTGAGCCCTGCTGGAGGGGTCCCCAGTTGCCCCCATTCCCCCTGGGCTGGAGCATGGCAGCTCCGGCTTGTGCGGATGTTGGCAGAGAGAGTCGGGCCCTGGTGTGGGCTGAAGGAAGAAGGGGAGGCCTGTGGTACCCTCTTCCCTGGGCTGGGGCTCCTACGCTGTGCCAGACAGCCTGGCCACAGCCCACCTGTGCTGCCTGCAGTATCTCCCGCTCATCCCCCGCTCATCCTGCCCTGTGAGCACAGGCACTGGCCTTGGTACTGCCAGCCTGGCCATGCAGGCCCTGCCCCTTGAACAGCCCTTCCTGCCCCCTTCCTCTGCTGGAGGGGCAGGCACCGCCCCCTGCTGCAGCACCAATACACTTTCCCCAGCATCAGCAGGCACCTGCCCTGGCCATCTTGCACGCATGCACACTCTCTCATACGCCCTGGCCCTCCAACCCCTGCCCCATGTAGACTTACCTTTGTGCAGCTGCCAGGGCTGCTCCCACCACCTTGCCTGGCTCTATGCTGGCCACGTGCGTGTGTGCAAGTGCCGCCCCCTGCCTTGGATTGCACTTTCCCTCAGCCCCTTGCAGGCTGGAAAGCTGCCAGCCTGTAAGGGGAAACCTGAGGTTTCCAGCAGTTTTCTCCTTTGAAGAGGAAAATCTGTGTTTTTTCTCCTTTAAATGAGAAAATTCATGTTTTTCTGCAGCAAACAGAAAAAGCCAGATCCCTGGTGATGAGAGGTGGAGGGAGCATAGGTGCAGCTGGAAGCTGCCTGGCACAGGCATAAGTAAAGCTCTCTAGCTCTGCCCTTACATTAAGGGTTGGAAAGTAGATTATTAGTTGTACAAAATATCACTAGTGGTAATGCAGTATTAAATGTCTGCAAGTTCAAGTCTTCCTTTATAACTGAGCTTTTGTGGAGCTGTAAATATCAGTGATGCATTTTAACTCAGTTCAGGGGCTAAATAAATATGGTCACAAACTTAATTCACCTGTATGTACTTTTAACTACTTGTTTCAGATTTCCTATAGATATATAGATGTGTGTGTGTGTGTGTGTGTGTGTGTGTGTGTGTGTGTATCATTTTTGATAGCTGCAGGAGGCTATATATTCTCAGCCCTTGTCAGGGTTATTCCAAAGTTTCTTTTTACAAATCCTTTTACAGGATTTCATTTTTGGGTGGTACATGCAGAAAGATGAAACCTGCCTATCATAGTAGTGCTGCTGCTGCTTTCACAGGACTATCCTAACCTAAGGTGTGGCTGTTGATGGAACTCATCAGTTTATTTTGCTTATTTTGTTAGTATTGCCTGTCCATGGGAAAATTAGTTTTAGTAAAGCCAGGATCCTTGAAGAGCACTTTTATGAATATCGAACGTATGATTTGCTAGCTTTGCTGCAATAAAATTTGTGCCAGTCTTAATGTAAATGTTAGCTGTGAAAAATTGGTATGATCAAAAGACTGTTGGGTTCCATAGTTTTAGGTGAGGGTATAATTTGGCCTGAAAGCATACTACTACTTTTAGCGATGAGTAATGAATATAATTAAAAGAAACTATTTTGGTTCTGAGCCAAGAGGCGAATTTGAGAGAGAAACCAGAAAAATGCAAATTTAAAGAAAAATGTGTGTTTGCTATAGAAATCATTGACAGAGTATAGAATCCCATAATGTCATCTGTCAAGTCATTTTCAGGGGCTGAACCACTAAAGCTGTCTCTTGCTTGATATCAATCTGCTATGGCTGCCATCAGCAGAGGTACTTGCACGAGAGCATGGATGAGAGACAGGAACTGTTTGTAAAGCATTTTCCATGAGAAGTTTTTGTCTCTTGAGCTTTTCTCCCTCGCTTCTTTATGGTTTAAAACGACCTAGATTTTTGTGAGGTCTAGGGTATATTGAAAAGCTTGAGCAAGATGCATTGGTTTGAGGGGCCACGATAGATGTTGTTTTGTCGGGGATGCGAGTGTTCATTTCTTTTTTTAACTGAATTTCGTGATGGGGAATGAAGTATAGCAGCTGTTGGCTTTCGTAGTTTGTATTTTTAAGTTTTGGCAGCGGTTCCTGGACCTTGAGGGTCCTGTGTTGAAATTTGAGGGTTCATAATTCTCCTGTGTTTTGTTGAAATATTAAATAAGCAAAACCATTTCTAGTAGTTCTAGGAGTTGCCATCTGAAAGTTGAGAGAGTCTGTTCTTTTAAAGCATCTGACAATGACTTTTCAAACCGTTAAAGACCTTTCTTTGTAGGTATGCCTTGGGGATCACCAGAACAAGAAAAGAGATTTTTCATCATCATCTCTGATTATGAAGACTTGTTTTGTGTACACATTCCTACATGGCTTTTTAATCAGCATGGTACAGCAATCATAATTCAGCCTGCTTCCTATTTATTTCATTGTGTTTCGTTTGTCCACTTGGGTGTGTAAATTTGAGTAAAGTTGGTTCTATTTCATCATCATCACTTGCTTCACAAGATCTTTTCAATAGAGATGTTTTTCCTTTAGCAGCATAAAAGGCAGCCCCTTGGCATCTTTACAGATTCATGTCACTAGGATTGTCGTAGGCATGCTCTATAGATGTTAACATTCAAAGGCAGGTGTGTGGCTGTGTCTTCTTTTTAAAGGTCCTCTTCCCTGCTTATGGTCTGAAGTTGAGTTACAGATAATAGCATTCCCGCAGCTGGGGCCTCCGGCAGGTCTCATCTACAAATTTAATTTTCTTAGAGTCCCAGTCTCAGAGGTGGGGCCAGCCAGCCAGCTACCTTCACAGTGAGCATTGATCCAAAGATCTTATTCTTTTCCTGTTACTATCTCCTGATTAGAGGACCTATACATTCAGCTTGGCTAATCTAAAAAGGTTTGAAAAAAAATATTCTCAGATAAGAATTTACCATTGTAATGGCATTTCATTTCATCCTGCACCTGCAGTTTGAATGGGCAATAAGGAATATGATGGATCTCATTCATATCGTACCTGATTTGTAGCTTTAATAATTTGTAAATGTTTACTTGTTTTTATGAATTAAGCTAAAAGTGAAATGATGAATACTAAACACCATCTTACAAACACATTTCCGGTTACCAATGCAGCAGTTTTCCTATAGAATTTTTGTACTTGCCCAGAATCTGCAAAACTAGGTACTGGAGATGGCAACTGCCAACAAAAGTTTGCTTTAGCTCAGTATTGGCATGTTATAGCCACCCATTCAAGTTTTTTAGCTGAATCAAGGAACTCAAGAGCATATTGTAATAATTTTAATCATTTGAGAAGTTCTCTTTCCTAGAGTTTTGGTTGGAATCTTCATTTACTTCCAGTTTATACTCTACTCTCCCTCTCCCCACCCCCTTGTCAACTTCACAGTAACATCTGTGTGGTAAGTGTCCTCACTGAATCAATGTAAGTAGTTTTCAGAGAAACATTTTCTCCCTTCAACTAATGTAGAAGGATATAGCAAGCAGTAGGATCTAAATAAAAAACCCAATTACAGTAAACAGAAATCTAAAATATTGTACTAGAACCTTTTCCCTGAATCATGCTACTATCTGGTAAAGATTAAAAAAACAAAAAACGAATCCCAAATTCAGGACGCATCCACTTGTGGCAGGTGGGCAAACCATTCTTATAGTGCAAAATCTTAATCGTACAGTCTTTATGCATTGAGATATCTTCTGTCTTGTGAGACTACAGTAGACTTTTTTAGCATTTTAACTATTTAAATCCAGAAAATCTTCCTTCTATCAAGTTAACATTGTTGATTTTTACATGCTACTCACTTGAATTGTTGAATTGCACAGCTACCTACTCCTTGCAGACGGAGAACTGTTCATTAGCTATTTGTTATGTTATTTCTGCCATTGGTGTTTAGAACATAACAAGTTTGTGAAAAGCTTACCTTTTTTATCCTCCAGGGAAAGCAAATTCCTGGGAAGTACACAGAAGAAGCCTTGCAAGAGTACAGGAAGTAGGGCCACTGACGGATATTCACTTTAAGGTGTGGTGGCATCAAATCCTCAATCCCAACAATTGCACCTCCTGCCATGCCACATGTGCATGGCAGGATGTGTGATTTTTGGGATTGGGATTTAGATCCCAATTGAACCTTACTTGCTAGTGCAGGGGACAGAGCCCAGAATTATGATCCTGGGCTCCTCCTGCACCAGCAAGTCGAAACCTGGGTGCTGACAATCAGCTGATTGTCAGTTGGGGCCATGGACTGAGCTAGGATATGGAACTGCGGTAGCCTGATCCTAGGGTCCCTATGCCTGGGGATGGGTAAAAACTACATGTGGTGTCCTGCTGGGCAGCATGCAGGGTCTTGGATTCCAGCGCATGGAGACCTATAAAAACCATGAGTGCTGGCCAGCTGACTGGCTCACACTGTTTTTGAAGGTTCTCATGTATGGGGACCTCGGGACCCAGGGTCCCCTGGTTTGGGGTATGTCCGAAAAGCATGTGTATAGCTCAGCTACACACATGATTTTTAAAGGTCCGGGCTGCAGTTAGCCCAAGATCAGAGAGACGCGCCTTGATGGGCTCACTGCACTCCTCATCTGCCTCTGGGAGTTCAGTGCAGGTCTAGGATGCAGTGACTGGTTCTGTCTGCAGCCTGATTGGGTAGGGTACAGCTGTGTCCTGGACCCTTGGGCTGCCCATGGTGGATCCAGACACTCAGATGAGTGTTTGGGATTTGGCACAGGCCAGCCCCAACTGGCCACACATTCAATTTAAGGCATGATACAAATGAGCCATTAAGTTGTTACATGTTTTATGTGGAATAACTTTGTGGCTCATTGCCTGTATTATCATGCCTCAAATTGACTTGAATATGTGGCTGGATTGCTATTTAAGGCACAATTAGCCTGTTAATCACATCTTAAATGTAATGTGTGTCAGGGGCCTAGTAGTACTAATTGCTTGGGTGGTCATGCCAACTTCCCTTTTCTGTAAAATCCAGAAATAGGAATAAATAAAACAGCTTCTTTGCTTTTATTTACTTGGCAAATTGCTGTTCTCATTACCAGTTGAGACGTTACCTTGACCAGTTGCTTAATAGTTTCACTAGCTTTAATGCAACTTTTATTCTATTATACTGTATCTAAGGTAGCTGATGTATTCTGAAGGTAATCCCAGTTGAACGTTAGTGCTTTGTAGAATTGCATCCTGTACAATTTTTTTGTTGTAAGCAGACGTTTGAATTGAGTTGTCTTTGTAACTACTGTCTTCATTTTTTCTTATCCAAGAGCTCCAAACGAGAATGGAAACCTCTGGAGGATCGCTGCTGCACAGATATACCATGGCTGCTGCTGTTCATCCTCTTCTGTCTTGGAATGGTGAGTAAAACATGAAGGATTCATATTTTTACATAGCCTCAACTTCAACTCAGTATGAAAATATGAGATTACAAAGCTCGTGATTTATAATTGTGTCCAGCTTATGTTGGCGAGTAAAGTATTAATCATGAAACTAGAACACTAGAATACATTCTGCAGTATCAGTACATGAAGATTTGAGGTCTTCAATTCTTGAGAATGTAGGCATCCTGAAATAATAGCTTTGAGATTGATGAACTGTTATATTAATCTCAATAGGGTGATTGTTCTGAAACCTAAAGAGTGCAGTTTGAACCTCAAGCCTTAAGTATTTCCCTGTTGAATGCTTGGCAAAAGCATCCAGTATAATGCCTTTATTCCCCTGTCTCCGATTGCTTCCCATGCCACCTGAAGTACCATAATCCCTGCTATGGCTGGCTGGCCTGCTTACCTGATAGAACTCCTGACTTCCTCCTGACATATTGCCAAATTATAAAATAAGTATAGTATAGCAACAAAAAAAAAGTTGTCTAGATTTTTCCCCGTTTCCTTGTATTGAATTATAGAGCTCTCTATCCACTCTTTTTAGACTATGCTAACTGTTCTTTTTGCATTCTTTTACTTCTTATTTTTGTTTTGTTCTGATCTCTTCTGGGTCTGGCTTCACTAATGCCAGAAACAGTGATTGCCTTCTGCATATGCATCGCAAACTTATTAGCTTTATGTTGCCACCACAGTGAACTACAGGCTCATAGGTAATTTACTTTTCACTTATTCCCCTACAAGTCTCTGGCATTTTTTGCTTTCTCCCTTCATTGAAAAAATTGATTATTCCCCTACTCCCCTTTGTATTTCCCCCAAATGCATATTACGGGCCATATTTAATGAAGAAATGTTTAATTAGTATGCTTGTCTTATGGTATTTAGCCATACAAATCACATATACACAATAACATGTGCCCATCTTTGAGTCCCAGAGTGCATGACATTTCCTAAAATGTTCTGCTGTTAACTGAAGGTGTTATCACTTACCCATCTGTTTTTGGCAGTCTCTGTCTAATATGTCTGTCTCCACATACCTTGCTACCTGCAGTTGTAAATTTGTCATTTTGCCGTGGTACATTGCCCTAAAACTCTCACCAGAGTCCCTTGTATAGGTGATAGATGAATGACACACTAATCATTTAAACTGGAGGATGGCAAACAGTTTCTTGAGTTTATATCCTTGTTCCATCAAATGTGGTATATAGGAGGAGAATCCTGATTCTTTTCCAAATTAATGCCCTACGTTAAGAAAACAAAAGAAAGTATTGCTTAAAAAGAACAAGATCTTGTTTTTTGAGATGCAAAGAATTGAAGGTAAATACTGCAAATCATCTCAAATTATTTCTAGTAATAACTGTTCACTCCCTCTTTTCTTGCTTCAGTTTTGTTCAGGGTTAAGTTGTAAGTCAGTTTGCTGAGAGGAGAAGAGCAGCTCACTCCTTTCCCTGCACCCTTTGGAATTTCCCTGACAATCAGCTAGTCTTCAGTACTGCTCCTTCTTTAGCCCTGCTTTGTGTCTTGCTCCTATGACTTTTAGAGCTCCCCCTATTCTTCCTAAGAACCTGCCTCCTCTGAATTGCCTCTGTTTATCTCCATTTACAACTCCACACTCTTAGGTGTTGGTTCCTTTTATTCCTGC
>NW_005841837.1:2139954-2156008 GCF_000455745.1 Alligator sinensis
TTTTGGGTGTTGGTCCTTTTTTTCCCCCCTGCCACTATTTCCAAGCCGTGGCTTCCATCTGTCTTCTTCCTATGGTATCACTGAACAGCCAGAGCAAATTTAAGACTCCCACTTCCTCTCCAGGATCTTGCTATCTTAATCACTTTCAAAGAGATAATTGATGCTTTCAGGGCATAAACTCCTCATCTACATCCAGTCTCCATTTGTACCCATTTCTCCTATGTGAGGTCTGTGAAAGCTGAAAGTGCCTGATATTACCTTGGATCTGCTCTCTAAAGTTTTGCTTTCCCACTTTGCTCCATCTCTGTCTTTATACTGTGCTAACTGTTCCTTTTGCATTCTTGTACTTATTTTTGTTCTCTTCTCCATTTGGTTACCTGTGTTTAAAATGTCACTCTGACATGGTCTAGCCTCTTCTACTTGGAGTACTTTTTTTAAAAGGCTCTTATTTTAAAAAGGCCTTGCCACTCCAGTTCTATCCTCACAATTCTTAGCAGCCTAAAAAAAGAAAAAACTCTTCAAATAAACAAAACCCCTTGAAAATTACTGTGGCACATACTAAACATGATCATTTGTACTATATTTGTTTCTTCTTTGTCTTTCTGTTAATAATCTGTTATTAATAATAATAATAATAATCTGAAGAATTTAGTTTTATGCTGATTTTTACGACGCATTTGATATACTCTGGTCCTCTTGAGTAACAAATACATTTAGAAAATCTGAGTTGTCATCTCAGTTTGTATGTGTGTTAAACTTATAGCCATGTGATAGTTTTTTCTGGATTGGCTTAGACATTTCATTTTGAAATGGAAGGAATTTTGTAAAATGAAGCAAGAAGAGTCTGCTGCAAGGATCTTAGTACTTTGAAATCTTATGACGACAACAGGAAGTGGACAAGTGGGAGCAACAGAAACAGTGTCTCTCAGACTGAATCTGGAATTTAGAGACACCCACCCCATACGGAAACGTGCCCGAGTTGCAACTGTCTGTTGATCCTGGATCAGCTTTGTCAGCCACCTTTGGACCCACAGATAAAGCAATTATGGAAGACAGTCATCCTTCACTGTGATGAGGGATTGCCAGTGATGCATCAGCTGGTCTTTCTTTTGTGACAATATTTAAGAAGCGCATTGTTAATTCTTGTTCTTCCCTTCCAGGGGTTAATTTGTGGCTTTTCAATAGCCACTGGAGCAGCTGCAAGATTGGTTTCAGGATATGACAGTTATGGAAATATCTGTGGACAGAAAAATGTAAAAGTGGATGGAATAATGAACAGTGGTTTAGATCTGACACAAAAAAAGTAAGTATTTGGTTCCATCTTTTTGTTCCTTGGAAAAAGCATGGGCTGGTTTTGATTGGAAGTAGAGTACTATGAAACAAACATTCTGAATTTGACTTTTGTAATTTAACTGTTTTAACTTCTTTCCAAGCTCGTCCTTACCTAGACTTCTCTTGTGTAGTAAACAAAAACTTTCTCTAACAATAGTCTGCACAAATGAATGTGCACTGTGTTAAACTGTTTGGTGTAAATTGATCATTGGCATTTGACTGATGGACCAAAATCTACAAATGTGGAAGTCTAACATAATGTATTTAGCTATGTGTATATAGTAGTGGCTTTATTTCTCAAATATGAATTATTCAGCAACTGCCATTGACTAAAGTGAGAGTTGGGATGACCCTTTAAAAAATTAGGCCATGTTTAGAAACTTATTTTTGGGCAGTCAGGCAGACCTAGGGGAAACAGTTTTCAAGGGCAAAAGCTGAAAGGTAAGAGTATAATTCCTTTTTTTACTCTTTAAAAAAAAAAAAAAAAAAGTTGCGTATAAAGTGTTCTTGAAAAGTCCTGTGGCATGGTCGAGACTTCCACACTGCAGGAAAGAGAGACTCTTTATGAAAGCAGGACA
This sequence comes from Alligator sinensis, assembly GCF_000455745.1. NCBI lineage: Eukaryota > Metazoa > Chordata > Crocodylia > Alligatoridae > Alligator > Alligator sinensis. The sequence continues at coordinate 2,141,865 of NW_005841837.1, forward strand.
TCAGGTACTGCTTTTAAGGTGAAGTGAATACTGCTTTTGGCCAGTTAAAGATGGTGAACAGGGTGGAGCGTGGCTTGTTTTTTGGTTCTAAACTTCATTTTCTGCAGCTCTGCTTAAAACTCATCTGAACAATTCAGCTAGTTTTGGAAAGCAAAATATCTACTAACTTGTAAATCAACACTGCTACACTGTTGGAGATTACAGATAATGATATCTAAAATAACAGACTGTAGCCAAAATAGTGGAATAACTAAAATCTTTTTGTTAACTTCAGGAAAAGAACCTCTTGTTTGTTTTTGTCTGCAGATTGTCAGAAACTGTATGTATATGTTCTTTTGGAAAATGACTTGACAGAGGATCTGGGTAATTTGAGATGGTAACGAAGTCTTTTTTTGACCTCCTTAATTTTAAATGAAGTACGTAGGGAGTAGGGAAAATCTGACTCAGTTGAATAAAACCCAGTGACAAGGAAACAATTTACTGATGGCAATCTGAAAGGTCCAGACCTTGTTTGAGGCTTGTGAAACAAGTGTTGATTAATCCTGTGGAAAATAAAACCATTTATTTATTGGGACAGGGTATCTTTCACATTCTTTGTATAACAAAGTTTTACCTAGAGAACTGAACAGTACTATATTATTGAATGTACCAGTATTGCCAACTGTCCTAATTCTGCTGGGGAGAAAGAGGAGAAAATACAACTATTTGAATAGTTTAAAAATTATTTGTTCCTTTCCAAAGTTATTCTGTAAACCTTAGAGATCTTGACCAGAGGCAGGGCAACAGGGCCTAAAGAGTGTGTTTAGTATCCAGGGCTGAGATTAATTTTTAGGAAATCTGTATGTCAATTTGAAACAGTTTACAGGACCAGTAAAAAATTTTATGGGATAATCTTGTGCTCTCCACTTGATAATGTGCTACTCCTTTCACAAGCAGTGTCCTATTTAATAGTTCACCTGCAGATGTTACAGCTTTTTGTGTTGAGTATTATATTTCAGATTTAACTGTTTTACATACTTATGGTACTACTTTTCCTTTCAGTATCCCTTAGCATAACATTACCACAGTACCGTTCTTTAAAAGCAGGCGAGAACACAATGCATCTGAATTGGACTTTGCTCAGTAACTATGTAATCACTAGTGGTTTATTATAAATCTCAGAATGCCTTGTCCTCATGTCTGACTATTGTCAGATGTCAAATGAAAGAGTATTCAAATATATTTACCCTTTCACAGCATGCAACAACAAGGGGATGTTGAAAGGCGGCAAACTATAATGTAATACATCTTAAGATGCATGAAATAACATAAGGAACAAGAGATTGGACTCATGGCCTCACCAATAAGATTCCAAAAAAGATTAGACATTTCTGTGGTTAATGGAAGTCATCCAGTTTACATAATGAGTGTTAAGGAATAGAAAGCTTCATGTTTTAAGAGAAAGGTAGCCAACCACCTGTGCTGCAGGTAGCGCGGGGTGGCACACAGCTGATTGGGAAGAGATCAGGCAGCAGTGACAGATACAGCAGGGAGCAGAAAGCAGAATGCAGACCAGGCAGTGGAAGAGGTTTGGAGTGGCAGTTAGGGAGGATGTGGTACTTCTGCCGATATGGTTGCCCCCTTGCTCTTTTAAGACATAAGATCACCTCTGTCTGGCTGGTCTTAAACTCTTTGTACGGATAGTTTATTCTATACCTGATTCATAATGCAGTTTCTGGCGCACTTCTCAGAAGCATCTGGTACTGTCCAGGATACCAGACTGAGGTAGAGGACATTCCTATCTATTAGCTAGCGATTTTCATCCTTGTTTTTTGTTATGTCTTGAAATTGTTTCAAAAAGGACTCCATCTGCTCAGCAGCTGTCTCTAGCAGATGGAGCTCCTGCAATATCTGAGGTACTGTACATGGGACTACATACTACTTCAACTTTTATAGATAGACAAAAGAGAATAAGCTTTTCTTAACCACTCCATCAATAATTCTTGTGGAGTCTCTCTCCTTTCTAGCGCAAAGCTCTAAACTTCTAAATCTTGTACTCTGAAGTTATTTCCATTTTGCTGCCTCTGACTGCGGTAATTTTGTTCTCTCCTACAGCTCTATAACAGAAAAGTTCATAGAAAATCATAAGAAAGTAGGGCCGGAAGGGACCCCAGGAGGACATCCAGTCCAACCCCCATATTCAAGGCAGGAACATTTATCTCTAAACTATCTTATACAACTGTTTATCTAATCTGTTCTCAAAACTACACAAACAACCCCATCAAATCAGTAGGCATATTGTCCAGAAGTCCCAAGAACATCCTAACTTAGAGACCTACTTAAATCGCTGTCTTGTGATTTTTGCCCCCCAAAAATAAAAACTTATTGGAACACACGGAAAGCATGGCAGTCCCTGCAGCCACAGGGCATGTGGTTTGAGAGAGAGTTACTGAGAGGCTGAGCAAGTGACCTAGACTCAGCGAAGGCACCAGTCAAGGAAAGCGAAAATGTTTCGGCACCATCTTTTAAGAAGCTAGATGCAGTGGTTCAGCGGTGCTTTAGTCTGAAGATGATGAGTGAAAAGAAACCCCCAAAAGCTAAATACATTTCAGCTTGGAGGTAAATTGTTTTGTTCATTGTGCAACATGACTTTGGATGTGTTGAAGAAAAACAGCATTGAGAGGCCATTTAGGCTAGGGACAGACATTCAGAAAGCCAGAGCCTGGGTTGATTCAGTCTTTGCAGGTTAGTCTAACCTGCGTGGATTGAACTGATTTGCAAGTGAATAGACATTCACTTTTGATTCTGGAAATGCAGGCACATGCCTGCAGTGTACAAGCTAAAAGCTGGGGGTCGCTAGAGCTAGGCCTCCCGTTCCTTCAGGCTTGAGGGAAGCTGAACTGAAGGGGCTGTGGCCAGGCCCCAGCAGGCTGAATATGATTGGGGAGGGATTTAAACCCCTACCCTGGCCTGCAGGGTCTGTCTGGCTTTTTCTCCCCCTGCCCATGGCTCAGCATGGCCCGGGACCCCCAGAGCCTCCCTCCCAGCCGGTATGCAGTTCTGCTGCACCTTCCCAGCCACTGGGGCCGGGTTTCGCTTGGGGGCAGCCCAGGAGCAAAGGCCTGATTGGGAGGGAGGAGGGGCCCAGGGACAAAGTTCCATAAAGGAAAATTCCTGCCCAGCGGCCCCTTCTACCTGCTGGAGAGCGGCGCCCGGGATGGCTCCAGCCCCTGCAGTGGCACACACAGCACAGGCTCACCTTCTTAGTCCCAGTGCTATTACCTGTGTCCCTTGGGTGCGGAGCCGGGCACACCATGCTAACTGTTCCCCTGCCTGGTGGCATTGCAGCACAACCCCATGTACTAGGTGCCAGGCTCAGGGCACTACCCCTGTGACTCCCCTGTTGGTGTTTGGGGGTGCCCTGGCCATACTGGTAGGTGCCACCCACACTGCTAAACTGTGCTCAGCTGCTTGGTGGGCAGATGGTGATGGGGAAGCTGTAGGGGTAATGCCCCATGGCTGGTACACGGGGCTGTGCTGCACCTAGTTTCCCCACTTCCACCACCTAGGACATTGGACAGACACTGGCCCAGCATGGTCCCTTAAAGCGAAGGGGGGTTATTCCTTCCTCCATCCCCTCTCTCACTGGGGGGGGGCCACAGGTGGGGTTTATTCCCCCTCCCTACCTGGGAACCCCAGACAGGATCTGCTGGGCTGGGGACAGGCAGCAGAGGCAGCGGCTGGGGCTGACAGACCTCGGCTGCAGTCTCCCAGTGGGAATGGGGCGGAGGGAGAAATAAACCCTCTCCCTGCCCCCTTCACCTTAAGGGGACCGTGCCCAGACAGCATCTGTCTGCATCTCAGGTGGTGGTGGCAGGGAAGCCATAGGCACAGCACAGCCCCATGTGCCAAGTGTGAGGCGCTACCCCTACAGCTTTGCTGCTGCTGTCTGCCTGCCTGGCGGCCAACCGCAGTTTGGCAGTGCAGGCAACACTTACCAGTATGGCCAGGGTGGGCCCCCCCTGACAGCAGCAGCAGTGGGGAAGCCATAGGGGTAGCACCCCACCCCTGGCACCCAGTACACGGGGCTGTGCTGTTGTTGCCGGGTAGGGGAATAGTGAGCAGGACACACCCAGCTCTGTGTCTGTAGGTAATAGGGCTCGGGGCTGAGGGGGCAAGCCCACATCACGGGTGCCAGTGCCAGTCCGGACCCTGCTGTCCAGTGGGTGGAAGGGGCTGCCGGGCAAAAGCTGCTCCCGCAGCTGCATGCTCAGCTGGCTCTGCCCCAGGCCAGCTCTATGCCAATGGGACGGGATGGTAGCAAAATTAAATCCCTTCTGCCCCCATTCACTTGAGGCTGGGCTGGGCTGTGCTCTTTGCTCTAGAGAGCAGGGCTAGCTCTACTCCTCTGCTCTCCAGCATGGCCAGATGCCAACCTACCGTGGCCCCCAAGGAGGGGGTATATTTCCCACCCCCGCCTTGGCTCCCAGGGGACCCTAGCCAGCATCTGCCTGGCTGGGGTGTAGCAGCTCCTGTCAGGCATTCCTCCCCCCACCCCCACTGCTCCAGCAGCGATACTTGTTTTTTTTTGTTTTTTTTTTTAAAAACAAAGGTTGAAAAGCCCTGGGGTATGCCATCAGTGGAATGACTTGGTCACAATGCATCAGATGCACTGAAACTGCCTGGGACCATACTGATAACTTTTTCAAAGTTATGATTTTTGCAACAAAAATTGACGTGACCCTCTGATGCAAAGAATGTGTATGTAGTCCAGTAATCTGGGTTCTGAAATCAGACCCCAGAGGTAGAGTGAAAACCTAACAACCAGTTCAGACAGACCTGCCTGCTACATAGAGATTTTTTTCAGCATTAGGGGGTTAAAAATGGCCTTGATTTACTTAAGTCACTTGTAAGTGAAATTACGAACATGTTGACCCATGCGGGTTTTGGACTGCCGTCCTACCTCATGTGACAGCCTTTGGGTGTCAGGGTGTTCCCAGGGTGTATCTTATAACACTTCTGTGAAAATCCCCCAGGGTCAACCTCCCCTCGGTCACAGCTCTCTCCCCCTACCCGGGACCTCCAGTCCACCTCTCCGAACTGCAGCTTGCCCCAGGACATTCCACACAGTCGCCCACCACCTGTCTTTAGAGAAGTAGAAGAGTCCTCTCGAGTGTCTCTGCCTGTGGCTCTGTGTGACCCCTTATAGTTCTGTAACAACTTGCTGCTTGAATGAAGTCCCCTTGCAGTGTCACTAAAATTCCCGGAGGCATAGAATGCAGAGAAGTGTTAGACATCTGTCTTTCAAACACTAGACTAGTACATGCTCACAATCACATGGAAGCAAAGACTTGCTGATTGTAGGTAGGAAGGAAAAAAACCAAAATTTACAGCATGCTTGCAGAGAAAACACGAGGGCTAAGTCTTATGGATCCTATCTGTAATTGGTGTAGGTGGGGTGATCATTTAATTCCCTTCTCCATTATTGCCATAAAATGCCTGATCACTGTAAACAAGTTTTTAAATGCTCATTTGAATGTATATAGATGCCTTAAGGGATGACAGAAATCAATTAAATCAGTGACCTCAAGGTCACACTAGATACTCCAAGCGAAGACAGACTTGTATGTGGTAACAGTGTGCTGTACTGCCGACGGTTCATTGTTTGGGCTTTTTAAAACAAGGAGTAAAAGATACCTAGGATACACGACAGTTCCTTTATTTCTTTCCACTTGTGCAGATTTTTTTCATTGTTACTGGCGGGTATGGATAAGTTTACTGACCATTAACTCAGTAAGCCAAGTGTAGAGGCAGTAAGGTCAAGTGTAAATGTTGACAATCTCTCCTTATTTCATTGCTCGTGTGACTGAGTTAATTTTGAACTATATTTCCCTAAGAACTCCAGATTATTTGTTTCGGAAAAAGTGAAACTAAAACATAAGGTAACACTACAGTAATGGAAACTTGAAAACAATAATAGAGATTAGAAAAAAGCCCCCCTGTATATTTATGATTTCAGTTCCTGTATTGGTTTTTAAATGTGTTTGGAAATAAATATGCCACAAAATGTGCAGTTTACCAGTTATCAGTTACGTTTTTGTATTCTTACTTATGAAGATTTAAACTTTTCCTTTTAATATAGCAACATTAGCTTTTTCTGAGTTTTAAGGTGTAGATGTTCAAATAAGGTTAAAATGGAAGAAGAACCAACATTTTTGGATAGTCACTATAGCCAGTCAGAAACTGGACATATCCAAATATTTTGCCTGAATAAGTAATTCTCCACGTTGCATTTAATATATCAGAAGTTGATATTTTTTCTAATTTGTCATTTAAAACAACAAATACAGATCTTCTAGTTTCACAAACCTAGTATGTTGTCTGGCCTAAAGTATAGGCAGCTGAGCCTTTCTGGGAAGGGTAGAATATATGTCTAAATAATAATAAATATTGATCTGCGTCATTCTTAATGTTCTTCTAGCAAGTATTTAAATAGTTTCCTTTTGCTGTGGTGTAATTTTGCCACAGGAAGAGAAAATGATGTTTTTAATTGTAACTTCAGTTACTTTCTGCCTGACAGACTAATATTGTGATGACTCCAGATTACTGGTATTTGGTGCTCTTCATCCACTTTCTTTTTGATTGCATCTCACTTGAAAAGGGAAAAGCCATAAGCTTCACACTTTTAAAACAGCTAGTTTTTAAAAGTGGGCACCTACATCAAAGAGAGAGGCGATTCCTCTTACTTGGAACAGTCCATCTGATTCTACTTGCTTTTTCTTACAGGAAAAGGTAATGAGCTCAATTAAATGACTTCACTCTGCCATTAAATGCCCATTCCTCCCAACTAGTCCATAATCTCCACACATGAAGCAAAAAACCCCCCAAAAAACCAAGAACAGTCTTCCCTGAAAAAATCTCTAGAAAGCTCTGCTGTTCAATGCAGAGAGGAAGTGGCCCATTAATACAGCTACTCAGAGTAGTAACAACAAATGCAGATGAGTAAGTTGGTTGACTGATGCGAGTTTTTCCTTTTCTAAGTCAAAAATGTTCTCGGACGCTGGAAAACTGGTTGCAAGGGTGAAGTGAAACCATTTGGCTGTATCGTTTTTCTTCTTAGAGGAAGATTGAAAAGGTTTTACCAGCTCCTGGGGCAGCAAACTTTATATAGGATGCATAGAGAAGTCCAAGCGACCCTGGCCTCAGAAACTCTGGGCAGCAGATCGAACTGTGCTTTAGTGAACACAATTTTTCTACTTGTGTCAGCTTTTTTATCCAAGGATTTTGATCCTGCGAGGTATTTGGCAAGAGTTGAAATGATGATGTTGGTGGGAAGTGAAGAATACTAAACACTTTGTAACAAGTTCTCAGTATCTCAAACTTTAAACTTTTAACTTTATGATTTTAAAAATTTTTGTTCTGTAGCTCCAAGCTTTGTTTTGGAGGTGTTACTGAAGTTTTCCTGTTAGAAACACTGAAGTTTGCATGCTTTGGTACTTATTGCTATGGTAATAGATTTATTTAGATCAATGATTCTCAGCCTAGGTTGCCTTAAGATCCTTTCAGTGGTGCCACACAGTGTTATAGCACTATTGGGGAGCAAACATAATTCTCAAGAGAAACGCAGAGAATTCAAATAGGAATTCATAATTTTAAAAGCATTCTGACCTGTTGTGTTCCTTCTCATTTCGGTCCTGCCCAACTCCTTTCTTCTCCCTGTCTCTCTTGGCCTCAGACCCCCCCCCTGACTTTCATGTGGGAGCTGCTCCCTAGGTTGTCTGGCAGCCATGCACATGTACATACAGATGGTACCCCCTGCCTAATGGCCCTCCTCCCAGACCTTTGCAGGCTAGAACTCTGCCCGCCTGCAGAGAGCCCTTCCAAAGTGGAAAATCCGCATGTTTCTCTGTTAAAATGAAAAATCCATGTTTTTCTTCATTTTTCCGTTGGGAAATGGAAAACCCGGATCTATGCTTATGTCAGTACTCCTAGGGTCCTGGCATGGGTTCCTTTTTTTTATGATAAATGATAACATGCCATACATTCAACCAGTTCATGGCATGGTAAAATGTTCCATTTTTGAAACATCTTTGTGGCTGGTTTGTATTGTGCCATAAATTGAATGTGGCACAGGTTCCTGGGCGGAGGCAGCCCTCTGTCCAATTACAATTATCAGTTGATCATGGAGACTGGGTAGGGAGCAGGCCTCAGTGTTGGGGGACACAGCTGGCCCCTCCAGGGGGCAGCTCTGGGTTCTGGATCAGGGAACCTCCCAATCCTCCAGTTGCACAACCCAAAAGTCACATAATTGGGTATAAAATTCCTTGGATCCTGACATGGGTGGGAGATAGATAGAGGAGTGGGGACAAGTGCATAAAATTCCTCAGATCCTAATCGTGTAATTTATATTAATGTCAGGGGCCCTAGAACAGCATCTATAGGCGAGTTACAAGTTGTTTTCTTACCAGAAGAGTAAAAAGCAAGACTAGTGTCCCATTAGTATCAGCCTTGAATAAATTATTCTAATTGTTTTCTTGTTGTTGATATCTTTAATATTAAACAATTCACCAGTGTGAAATAGTGAATGTTTTGTTTTTGTTAGGAGACACGGAGCATTCGTGCCTTGTTGCACTTACATTAGTTACCCAAACAGCTGCAGGCAAGAATGCCAGCTTCACGCTTTCCAGCTTTTTTGTGCTCGCATCACAGCCCCTAATGTATGTATAAATCTGATGTGCATGGTATTGGATAGATGTAGGACAGGCTGGGCAAGTATTTGGGCTGGAGGGCCACTTAATGAATTTTGGTGAGCAGAGGACTGTGCATGCACACGCTGCAGGGAGCTCATCTGCGCCTAGGCTGACCACCCATCCCTAATTAGGCGAGACAGTCCCAAATTTAAAGATAAAGTCCTGGTCCTGTGCTGAATGACTCCAGGACAGCATTTGTTCCAGTTTTTCCAGTATCGTGCAGGGATCCAGGTTTTTCATTCATTGCACAAAACAATGGAAAACATTGGGTTTCCCTTTGCAGGCTGGCAGAGTTCCAGCCTGCGAGGGGCTGCTTGAGGTTGCGGAGGGAGCGAGACCAGGGGGAAGGGGAGAAGAGCATATGGTCCCTCCTTCCAGTTTGGAAATGTGGTGACTCTACTGAAGCCAGGCTGGGTCTGGTGCCAGAGCAGCAGTGGGAGCATGAGCCCACCCTGGACTGTAGTATCTTACCTCTGTGTAACCCCACCCACCACAAGCTGCCCAGCTTGACTGACAACAGTGGGTGGGAATGGGACTGAGAGCTGAACTACGCCAGGGGTGGGGCTGTGGCATTTACAGCCCTGCAGAGGTGTGGGGGGTACCCCCACCTCTAGGCTAGTTTCCTGTCCCCTGCCCTGCAGCTGTGCAGACCTGGCTGGGGGTGGCCCAGGGCATGGGCCTCAGTTCTCCCACTGCGTGGTGCTAGGTGGGGAAGCTGGCAGGGCTTCGGCCTTTGCTGGCATGGCAGGGGACACGGGGTGGAAGCAGCCCTGCCCACCTGGCACCCTGGGGTTGGACTCCATCTCCCAGGCTGCTGCGTGGTGCCGGGCAGGCAGACCAGGCTGCTTCTGCCTAGTATCCCCCACTGCCAAGAGAGGTTGGAGCTGGAGCTGCTGCCTACGGACCCACCAGTCGATTCTTTCCGGCCCATGGGTGGGTGGTGGCTCCGGCTCTGGCCTCTGGTGCTGCAGGCTGGATAGAATCAATTGGCAGCCTGTATTTTGCCCATTCCTGATGTAGGAGGAGGGGTAAGGAGGTGAAAAAAAAAAGCCCAAAAAGAGCAGTGGCCCAAGGATTGGTACATGAAGATACTGAAATAGTCCATGTTAAACCAGGTAAGAGACTATTCAGAGAACGTGAGCAGTCTATAAATACTTTTTTAGGTAATATAAATGATGACGGAGATTGATTTGGTTTCAGGTGGTAGGACAAGGAAGCCCTGAAGCTAAGAACTAAGAAATTGAGACTAAATAGTAATAACTCTTGTACACTGAAATTGGATAATGGAACATGCTATCCAAAGAGGAGGGCAAGGCACACTCATGGCAGGTGGTCAGAAAGATTTTGGGTAACCAGGAGCAGTAATTACCAATAAGCATGTCTTTTTGTATCATAGAGGAAATATTTTTCTGTTTGATTCCACAATTTTTAGACAACCATATTCTGATTATTTAAAAATAGATTTATGCTTTGACACTTGCCTTCATCACAGACATCTGTATTGACAATGTGGGTTTACAGGTACTGTCTTTATAGTGTATGGCATAAAGCATGGTATTTGACAGTGTTCTCCTTCACTCTTGCTGTCATAGGAAGAGACTGCTTTTGTCAAAAAAAAGAGTTCAGTTCAAAAGAGCCAAATACAAAGTACCAACTGTATAAGGGGTCTTTTTTTTCATAGTGCACTTACTGAAAAGCATTTTTAACAGTTGAAATAACTACAGAATATTTTTGCTGATGCAATCTATGTATGTGGACTAAATATTGTATAGCTGTGTCAAACTGTATTATAACCTTAAGTGAGTTTTCTGAGATCAGAATTAAAAAAAAATAAAAATTAAGTCGTCTTATACACTTTGAATGAATTAGACCAGATCCAAATTTAGTACTTCATCATAAGATGCATATAGAAAGGAGGAGATGCTTGCTAAAAGCTGATGTATGATACAGATTTCATGACATTGGATGTCTTTAAATGACAATAGAGATTATGGAAATCTATAAACCAGAATCAGCTTAAAATACTTCATTTGCACAGTAGATAGTCCTACCTGAAATAGCTCAACAGTTTTTATACTTCAAAATAAATACCAGAATGATTTACTCAATATTGTGGCCCAGTGGTGTGGAAAATCGTTGTAAAACAAAAAACTGTTGCAAGTTATTTGAATTACATATTTTCATTAAAATATTCTGAGACTTTGAGGGTTTTTTGTAGCATAAATACAAGCCTAGAGCATTCTTTCATTTTGTGTATTAGAGGAGAGACTGGAGATCTTCCAGGTAGTGTAGAGCTATGAAAAGGCATCATAGGATGCTGAAGCTATATAAACAAGTGCCACTTCAGTGCATTAGTAGGCAACCATCTATCCTCTGGATCATGGTGTATACATAACGGGTCTAGTTAGATGCCTGATGAATCCGCTTGTGTGGAGTCCTCTGACCATCATCCCAGCACCTTCAATGCATGTGCCTAGGCAAGAGTATGGAGGAGTGGAGGCTGCCCAAGACCTACTATTCCCCGTTTGGACCATTGAAACAATCCAAAGGCTAGATGGAGTCCAGATATTCAGTGCCTCAGTGATTGTAGCATCTGCCAGAGAGCATCAGATAAGAACTGCTGACTGCCTAACTCCTCATCAGGGGTGTGTTTCTGTCAGGGTCATGTCCCCTTAGCCTTTCTCCAACCATGGAGTACCCATAAGGCAGTGGGGGCTAGGGTTTTGGAGTGCCCTATACTCACTTTACTCTGGAGGTTGCAACATTGTAGTATTTCTTAAGAGCTGCCCTGCCACAAGTAGCCCACATTGCCACCAGGCCTTCCAGTCAGATGGAGTTTACGGCTGGACCCGGTACCAATGCATTGGAATCTAATAAAATGTTATTAGACTATGCCCACCTTAAATACAGATGTGTGGGTAGTACGTGTATTCAACACCTCACAGCTTGTTTCTGTCTATATTTATACCCTGATGCCCTAAAATATAGGAAATCTGGAAGTATTTTTGTTTGGCATTATTTGCAGTTGTCTTGGTAGAATTCTCTGGCTAGAAACAAAGTCTTGTTTAGTTCCTATCCTGTCCAAAAATAAAAATTTACCAGCATTTTTCTATTCTAGGTATGTGTTCTTTCTGGATCCATGCAATGTAGACCTGGTACATCGGAGGATCAAGTCAATTGCTCTATGTGTTGCAGCTTGTCCAAGGAAAGAGCTCAGAACTCTGGCTGATGTTCAGAAATTTGCAGAAACTAATGGTATGAGGAAAGCACATCTGAGTTTCTTCCTGAGCCAAATATGTTTAATATTAATAAATGTAAGATTAAAGATGACTTCTTAGCTGAACTAAAAATTGACAAAACCTAGTGAGATATCCCAGCGGAATAGTGTAGTAGTGCTATAAAGACTAAAACTTGCTTTTGCCCTGTTATCTCCATAATTTTTTAAAGTTTCTTTTTAAGGAAAGTAAAACCTAAAAGATTTTCAAAAGAGGGATTTATATTTATAGGCCCTTTCTCTTCCCCTCTGGAAGACTCTTTGAAATTGCTATTTCACTGTAGTCATTTTATCCCATGGAGGCATTCTCACACATCTTGGGTTGGCAAGATCAGTGCTGCTATTGAACTGAATTGGGGCATGGCGCCTGCCTGCCTGCCAGTGGGAGTAGGAAATAAATCCTGTTTTCATTCAGCATTGCAGTACAATTCCGTATTTTTTTTTTTTTTAAAGAATCTTATTTTTCCTTTCTGTAAGGTAAGTATAAAGGCAGCTGCACTATTGAAAGACTTGGATTTTGTGCTCCACCCCCATCCCTCGAAAACTGCACTTCTTTCTTGCAGGTGGTGGTTTTGTTAGCTCAAGGCATGCTGGAACATGATGGTTTAGTGAAATGTGTGAGAAGTGACCAGCTTTGGGACTTCACAAAGGAGGGGAGGCAAAATGTAAACACTTCTCTGAATGCCTTCTAGTTATTCTGTCATTCACCTCCTCTCTAATGGATAGCGTTTTTTTCCTTAACCTTCGTGCTGGAGAGATGTCTGCATTTTGTTGTGTGATACTTCTCTGCTATGTAGCTGGTATTCATAATGTTATTTTAACTCTTCACCCTGACCTTCTGTTCCTATTTTGCCCTTTCTAATTTTGCCTACACTTGTCTGATTTCCTTTACCCAATGCATATTGACTTCTGTAGTGCGGTTAAAATCAGCAATACTAAATAAGGGAATTTCCTTATTAGCACCTCTTGAAATATTCCAATTTGGTCACTTAAGCCTAGTTTTTTCTTGTCTGTGCATGGGTGACATCGGTCATGAATCAAATTCCTTTCTTAAATGTGGTAACTGTAGTATGTTCAGCATAACTGTTTACCCAACTGAACCAGTTTATCCAACTGCACTTGGCTATACTGAGTCTTGTATTACAGCAGATCTGTCAAGCCTCCCTGTGTAGGAAGATCTTACATAAATATTTTGTGTAGGAAGATCTTACATAAATATTTTTTTTTAATTGGCAGTTTATCTAAACTTTAGACCAAGGTATCTTTAACCTTGCCTTACAGCAAATAGCTGTCAAGAGCACTTATACATTTTGACCCTGTTTTGCATTGCGCTACACTGGGCCAGTAATTTGTGCCCGAGATGGGTAAATTTGTGCCTGATATTGGATAAATAACACAGAACTTTAATATATGGTAGAATCCAGAGCTCTTTTGTTATGGGAAAATTAACAGAAAGGTAAGTAACCAGAATATGAGACCAGTGACCAACACTGACCAAAGGTGTGGATACACTGTTCTATTCTTTCCCCAGTCATTATAGTTCTATTTTAAATTACACCAACCTGTTTAGCATTTAAAGCTAACTACACTTAGGCCTTTTAGCTTGCTAGAAACTTTCTTCCAGTGTTCTAAATGTTATGGAGGTACTAATAGAACACAGAATAACTTTTATGCATATTTGAAAGTAAATCTTTTATCTAGTTTGAGATGAAATTCATTACAACTGGAGACTAACAATGTCAGATGTGTTTTTCTGCAAAGATAATTTGAGACGATAATTCTTCTAATTTCCCACATTGTTAAAATTTAGCTTGTTTATAGAATATATTCTCAAACAAAAACTAAGTTAAAGTGGAGTAAGGCTGAAAATACATTTCTTCATTAAGATGAGCATTGTGGGCATGTTGTAACAACTCTGAATTTCCTGGATTTATAATTTTAAAAATTTAAATCGAAATGTTGCGTTGTGAATAATGTACAGTTAAAAGACCCGGACAGCCTTAACTCCGATTTGGAGCGATTCCATGTAGAACATATGATTGTAGGGGTGACACAGTTCTAACTCACTGCCCCATGTAGATATTTCACACTCATTTTTTTTCATTTTAAAATTCTCTATATATGCACAACATGATTCCTGC
>NW_005841837.1:2156039-2167419 GCF_000455745.1 Alligator sinensis
GAATTCTGTAATCTGTTTATAAAATGGATTAAGGTCAATTTGAAATGAATGATTGCATAATAAGTGTTGCTTAGGTGCATTGTGCACTACTTTGTGAGTCCTTCAGCAGCTATCTCATATTGCAAACGAGACCTATCCAGTCTGTTCATCTGGGTGCCCTCCACTGTTCAAAAATTGTCTTAACCAGATAGCTATCTTAAAACGTTGGCATGCAGCCAGGATCAGTCCATGTGTGGCTGTACAGTCCTGGAGCCATATATTTTGCTTTTATGCCACTGCTGTCAGCAACATTGTAGCCGTTGTGCCTAGCGCTTTTGCTTGGAGCTGTGCTGAGAGTACTGGATTTGCCTGCCCTCTGTGGAGAGGGATCAGTGTAGGCTTCCATGAATAATACCCTCCATAATAAGCAGATATATGATCACGTAATTTGGCAGATGGCTGAGAGGTCACTCCTGGATTCTGTTCAAGGCCACAACAAAGGCAAGAAGCTCAGGCAGGCTTAAGAAAGCCAAGAACAGACAAAGGACTGCTAGTGGTGTTCCAAAAGCTGTCCTCACTTGGATAGGGTTTCCTTCTGAGAGACTGGCCTGAAGGTAGATGGCACCAAAAGCTCAGAAACAGGAAACCAGGAGAAAAGCTCTGTGGAGGGCCAGGTTCTTTTTTTTTTCATGCAAGAGCCTGAAGCACACCCTGAGGATTTGACAACAGATGCCAGCTTCATGAGGACCTTAGCTGGTAAGTACAGTGCACAATAGTATGTTAAAGTGTGTTACTGTGTTGTTAACACTATGAATTGAGCCTGCAAATACACTGACCCTATGTTTTCAGATTCAGTTTTAGGAAAAACACCCTCCCTATTCTGGGCCACGTTTTTGTGAGGTTAACTGAAAATTGAGCTTTATGGCATATTTTATAATCCAGTTGTCAGGGGCCTAAGCATAGTTTGATTCTGTACAGAAGTTCAGTGTGATGGTTTTAAAGAAACAGGGTAGATTTACAATCCAGTATGTGTCATATACTGTGTAAAATAGAACTAGGATTTATTTTGCTTTTTTTTTGCCTGTTGAATACCACCATTTTGGCAAAAACAGAATTTTTTTCTGCAAGGTTTAACTCCCACCTCTCCATGTGCCCAGAATGGTGACCGTTTGCCAGACTTGGGTTCTCACACAGCTGTCACTTCAACGTTAGAATGGCTTGTCATCTTGCAACTGGCCTGAAACTCCGCTTTCTCATCCTCTGCTATTCCTTTTCCCTCCTGGTTGACTGCTATAGAACCTGCCTGCCCCCTTGACTGCAGTTCTAGCCAGTGGTGGTGATTCAGATGCAGAAATGACATTGTGATGTAAATATGCCTGATGAAAGATACAAGGCAGTGAAATAAAGCAGCACAAAGTTACTTTGATTCACAGCTTAATCAATACCATGCATACGCTTTCAGTTAGCTTAGCATTTCACTAAGTGTCTTTTCCAACATGAGATACATCAGTGCTTAGAGATTGACAGGTGCTTGGCTGCCTATGAACTGCCTGCCTGCATTATTAATCCCTTGGGTTCAGAGCAATTACTGCAGGTCTCTATTTGTTTTGTAATGCAATTTGTGCTTGTCTGCAAGCAATATTTCTAAATTAACACTTAAGGCAGTGGTTCTCAACATTTTTAGGCATAAGGTACCTCATAATAGACTCATGGCACCCCTCTGTAACTTCTGTGAATTGCGTGGCACTCCAATTCAAATACTAATTTACTTATTGCAGTGCTTACCTCAGAGGTGTTCAAAAGGAGATTAGACAAGCACCTGGCTGGGGTTACTTGACCCCAGTGCTCTTTCCTGCCCAGAGCAAGGGGTTGGACCCTTCTGACCCTAGAAATCTGTTTTTCCTGGACTTGAGCCTGGAGTGGCCTTCCAGGACTTTGTATTCCATTGCTCCTGGTCTTCTCCAGGGGTTCCCTGGTGAACAGCTGTTCACTGAGTTCTTGATGTACTCCCCTGATATAGTGGTAAGTCACTACTACCAAGTCCCCTCTCAGCCTTCTCTTGTGTAGGCTGAAGAGGCCCGAGTCCCTCAGCCTCTCCTCATATGGCTTGTCTTGCAAGTCTTGATCATACAGGTGGCTCTTCTCTGGACCCTCTCAAGTTTTTCCAAGCTTCTACAGAGGAAATTTAGTTGGAAATTAGAAGGAATATTCCAACTCTGAGGGTGCCCAAGCATTGGAACAGGCTACTTAAAGAAATTATGGAATCTCCATCCTTGGACATTTTCAAGAGCAGTTTGGGCAGACACTTGGCCAGATGTTTTAGTTGGGGGCAGTCCAGGGTAGAACAGGGGCTGTACTAGATGACCTTATGAAGTCCCTTCCAGCCCTTATTTCCTATGATTTTCAGGCTTTCCCAAAAGAAAGGAGGGACTGTGAGAGTGCTATTCTAGAGCCAAAGAAAAGAAACATTTATCATTTTGTTTTCTGGGAGACTGAAATGGAGTAACTACTTGATTCTCTCCTGCACCTGGACCTTGAAATGCCCAGTGGCAAGAGCACTCTGGCCAGCCATTCTGCCAGAACCTGAGGAATAAGAGGAGGAAGGTGAATGAGGAAGTGTATGGCCTCCTATCAACCTGCCTATGAAAGTCTGAGAAGGCTAAAGAATGGTGGAGGGGGCTTTTTGGCACAGGGAGCAAACAGATGGGCAGCTGACTAGGAAGAGCGCCGGATTGCCTGTGAGGACAAAGCTCAGAAGAAAAGGGATGTACAGAAGCAGTTCCTTGAGCTGATGCAAAAGCATGCAACTGCTGGAGAACATGCTCTTGTCACATTTCCACACAGCACCACAGCCCCAAGCATTATCACAGCCCAGGCAGGTCCTGCTGCCTACTGAGAATACCACTTAACAGGTAGTAGCAGGTCTGGTGCTCAATGGGTCTGTCACTCAAAACACCAACATCAGTGAGTTCTGGGACTTCTTTGTCCCTTCACCCACAGATGAGGGTTTTTCTTCAATGCTGTCCATTCTACATGGGAGAGTTACTAGTCAAAAGTCCATACTTACACATTGTTGTGAGCAACCGAGCTCAAATATGTGCACTCAGGCTTTGTACTGTTACCAATCTTATTTTTTGGTTTGTTGTTGTATTCTAAATGGTACAGTGTTCCAAAGTTTGCATTGTTTCATATGACTTGTTGACTCTTAAAAAATTGTGCAAGTTGTCTTCAGTTTATTAGCACTGTTTGTTGAATAAAGGTTTTTACTGAAAACCAAATCAAGTTCAGAAGTTTACACTGCATGAGTAAAATGCAGCACTGGTTCCAAAAAGAATGTGCAAAGAATTTAAGTCATCTAAAGATTCTCAGCCAGGGTGCTGTGAGCCATGTTGCAATGCATGGTTAGTTGTGCAAATATTTACATATGATTCACAAGGTAAACCTAGAGATGTCAAATGGGAATCCATAGTGTCAAAAACATTCTGACCTGTTGTAGTGTTTCTGATTTCTTTGTGGCAAGAGAATAGTTCTGCTACTCTTGTTTAACAACCAACAGTGAAAGCTAAGGCCTGGCTTTTTCTGAGGAGTGCCTTGAGTCTAAGGAGACTGAGAAACACTGATTTAATTCATTATATGATAAAAATACATAGCATAATGAGGCCCTGCCCAAATGCATAATAAAAATCCTATAATAAGATTAATACTTTCCAGCCAAAATATCTAGGTAAGAGCTTAGCACCTCCCTTATATTACAGTGCTGGTGATGTCTAGTGTGGAGTGAAGGTAGGTTTTGCCAAGCAGTTTCTGGTCTCACCTTTAAACAGTTCTGTCCTCCCCTCATTGATCTGAATATATGGTGCACTATCATTCTGTAAAGTGAACAGATCCTTTCTGCTATCTGAATGTCCAAGGAAGCAGTGTGACATGAGGCAGTTTCAACACTGTTAAAGTCCATAGTAGTCTTAGGAGCTAAAAACTCATTTTTTTATTAAGTGTTGGAGGTGAAATTCTAATGATACAACAGTATGATCCTCTCCAGAAATACCCCTAGAGCAAGAAGGCATGGTGCAGAGGAGCAATGAAAAGAAGTGTTGGTTCCATTGATATTCCTGGGGCAAGTCAGGAGTGCAAGTCCCTTGAACTTGTGAGTATTGCTATGCTTTGAACTGGGCCCTCCAAGACCTTTTTCAGATCAATGCTCACATTCACAACAGCAGCCCAAGTCAGGCTGCCTTCACTATATTGGCTTACTGCTAATGGATAGCAGTTGAGGAGACAGAAGTGGCAGGTTTCAAAGTGGTTGTGACTGTTTTCTCTGGTCTCTGTGATGTGGTGAGGAGCTTCAATCATATTTAGTGCTTGTGGTCTCAAATAGCATTAAACTGATTTTAAAAGACCATTGGACTTTTGATTTGTTTCTTTATACCCCATCATCTGTGATCATGTGTTTACTGCAACCAAAAAATGCCTCTCTATGCTTCAGTTATGGAAACAGGAACCAAGACTTCTAAAATTAGGGACCTATAATTACCTTGTACACCTAAACAAGTGACCTGATTTAAAAAAAAAAAAATGCTGAACATGTCAGTTGCCATTGACCTCAATGGGAACTGCTGGGTGTGCTCAGCAAACTAGGCCACTTGTTTAGATTACTAAATGTGGATTTAGAAGCCTAAAATTAGGTTTCTATTTTTGAGTATCTTATCCTGGATCTTGGTTTGCAGAGCTTTGTAGCCAGGCCAATCCAGCAAAGGTCCAGATGGAGCCAGAGGTGGTTACTATAGTAAATGACAAAAGTGGAGTCCTCGACTGAAGCTGACCTGAATGAAATTAGAGGAAATTGTGTTGATCTATATATCTATGTTAGTTGTAGTCCCCTTGTAGGTGGAGGAGACTAGCATAAGCCAACTGCTACCACGCAACAGTATAGACTATAGTTTTTGAACCAAAATGAGAATTGACATGGAAGGTGTACACATAGTTGCATTTGGGAATTGTTTCAAAAGGGCAGCAGCTGTTACATTTTAATTATGTGTGAACGAGATGAGAACAATTCATATTTAGCAAAGCTGTTCCAATTTTAACATTGCTTCATCCAGCTGCTGCCCTTCTAAAATGATTCCAAATGTATGTGTGTCCTGGAATTGGCTTTCTCACAAGGTTTGGGTTCCTAGCCCTAATCTGTTGACTTTGTAGAGAACTCCTTTAGCTGAAGGTGAATGTGAAGAGTGGATAGCAATGTGACAAAATAGGAAATAGCTGTAGGTTAAGAAAAATAATTACTTTGCTCGTCTCTGAGCTGTGTAATGGCCTCTTTATCTAAGAGCTCAGACAGACGTGTAGGTCCCCGCTGTAACTCGTAAAGCTTTGCAGGAAGCATTCTGAGTTGCAATGATCCCCTGGACCAAACAGGAGTTCACTGTTGGTTCCAGAGGGCAGGGGAATCTGGCTGCTACCTGTGAGCCTGCAGCTAGTTTCCCCTAGCAATGGCCTCTTCTCCCTCCCAGCCTATCCCTGGTTCAGAATGGGAAGGTGGGGAGGGAGCTCCTTCTAGAGGTTCCCTGGCCAGCACTGGAGGGTAGAGTGGGTGAATTGGAGCTCCCCCCACCTCAGGGGGGCTCCAGTACACTAGTCCAGTGGTTCCCAACCTTTTCTTGCCTGCCGCAACCTGCTGCTGGGAGTGGAGTCTAGAGGCCTGGGGGCCAGGGAGCTCCCGACACGAGGCACGGCTTGTCTTTTGTGTGCAGTGCTGCTGGCATTGCCTCCACGACCCTCATTTGGGTCGCGACCAGAAGTTGGGAACCACTGTACTAGTCCCACCCTCCAGTGGGGGCTGAAAAAACCCCAGACCAAACTCCCTCCATTCCCTTTCTCTTCCTACTCCCATTCTGAAAACAGTGACAGGCTGGGAGGCAGCGCAGATGCAAGTTACAGAAAATGCCCTGGTCTGAAATGTCTTCATCTGAACCCTCATGCAATTATCGGCCATTTTTGAAGCAGTCTGCAACTGTGCCACTTGCGTTTGGTCACAGCTATAGGCTGCTTTTTATGGCCAGATCAGGTGAATATTGTCACTTCTGTCTGTGTCCTCCATGTGTAATCAAAATACTTCTTTGAATCATGTCACTGTTACCCACTTAAAAATCAGGTAGCATTGGAGATTGTGAGGAAATGTGTACATCTCCCTTCCAGAATTTTTATGGAAATGTGAGTAGTTTGAAAATCTTGGGTTATGCTCCTTAAAACTAATTCTTTGACTGTTATTTTCTTGAAGCACCAGTATTATTTTTCTGAATTAAAGGAACATTGTTAAGGATAAAATGACCTTAGCCACTAGACGTACTATTACCTAGACCTATTATTTTAATGTATGTATGATTTTGAATGGTATAATGGGTATAACTCGTGTTTGGTTTTAATCGTATGTGATTGAGTAACTCAGTAAAAAGGGGTCCTTGGTGTGCCTTCTTCCATAATCAGCTAGAACGGTCTACATCAGTCAGTACTGTCTTGTACATTTATATTGAAAATGGAAGTGCAGAACAATACGATTGTGTTCTGCTCCTAGGAGTGGGATATGACCAGTGAACCTTTTTCCTAGTATTGTGTTTGCATCATTGACTCTGAATTGCAAATAAAGTAAACCAAAAAGCCACCTTTATTTTTAAGCCCCATGAGAAATCTGGGACCAGAGGGAAGTGAGAGAGGGGGAAGGAATTGCAATCAGTAATTATTTTCAAATTTTGTGCTGTTGATAATACACAGAGAGTAAAAGAAAGGCAAGAACTCGGGCATCCTTTTTTAGAATTGCAATTTAAAAATACATCTTCAGACCTTCTGACTCTCTGTAGGATACAAAAATGTTCCTTAATCTCATTTTTTGAATCCAGTTAGTTGCTGTGGTAACCATGATTGGCCATCTCAGATATTCCTCCATTGCAGTCTTATTGGTTTGTCTATATCTGGTGACCTTTAAAGATGTAAATAGTGTCTGTTTTTTTCCTTGATTTTTCTTGGAATACTCTTGCAGACCCTGGATAATATTACTTTTAGTTTGAATCCTAGAATTATGTAAGAAAGATGGCTTTGATTTCTTCTGCCTCTGTCCTCTATTTACAGGGGCTAGTGTGTGTTCCTCTGCAATAGTCAAGTATTCAGGAGACTTTATGGCTGTAAATAGACATCTCATTTGATGTGGGCCCAATTGCCTGGGGTTTGACCTGGTTCAAAACAGGCACATCATAGTCATTTACATGTGCTGCCCTTCCAAACTGGATTACTGCTCTTCTGCCAGTTGGCAGCCAGCAAAAACACACAGCCTTGATGCCTTGTCCCAGGAATGATCTACAATAACTGTATAGATGCACACAAACATGTTCCAGGAAAAAGTGGTAGCACGTCCTGTCCCACGTGCTTCAGAGGGACTTGAAGTAGGACAGTGGACTTGTATGTCTGTAGGTACCTGGGACACAGGGGTTTTTTTCCCCAGGACAAATGCAAAATCTGTTTACAGGCTATGAGTTCCATTTCCTAGTTTCTTCTTTCTTCCTTTAAACTGTATTCGTTGTTTCTGAGAAGTGCCACAAATAGAATCCCTGGAAAATGGTATGGAATGGGAAAATGAACTGAACTGGTACAGAATGTTGTCAGTGAAGTCTGTCTTATGCCATCTTGCCAAGTACCTCAAATGCCACCAGTTGTCATTTCCTGTAACGGGAAGATGATAGTTTAAGTTGTGGTCTCTTTGCCATGAAAATGAGCCTCTGAAAATCAGTCTTGCGCTTGTTCCCCAAACTAATACTTTCTCTTGCTTTATATGGGCAATGGTTATTATTGATTGCTGCTGATTAACCATAGTACATCAGTTTTCATGCTGGAGAGGTGCCTGGGGAGCCAGATGCAGATTGTAGTGTGTCAGAATTCCAGTGTCTATATTGAGTCCATGAGTTTTTGTACCTACTACCTAGGAGGCTGGTGAAGTGCAGTTCAGAGGCTTGTCTGTGAAAAGAGGTTTGTAAATTCAGGCAAGCACTGAACTTCGCTAACCTCATCACCAGATGCCAACTTCCTACAGCCCAAAACACACTGAATGGATCCTGGCCATGCCATGACAAGACGTATGAAACCTGCCAACAATATCTCCAGTATGGAGATATTTTCACAATACAATACGTATCTCCATCAGGGCACCAAATGCCCTGATGGAAAATACATAGGAGACACCAAGCAACAGCTGCCCACCAGAATGAGTGCAAACCAAAAATCTATCAAAGGCAACAACAGAACACCACATGTCTCCCATCTCTCAGGCCTGATCCTCAAAGGGAATTTACAAACCACTTTTCACAGACGAGCCTATGAACAGCACTTCATCAACCTCCTAGGTACAGAAACTCATGGACTCAGTATAGTTTAGACAGTGGAATTCTGACACTACAACCTGCCAGACATCTGATTTCCCAGGTACCGCTCTACTTCTATCTGTGCTGCTACATCCCCCTTTCTTCCCCCTACCCCTCTCCCCCACCCCAGCCTGTCCCCACCTGCTGATGCCTCCATTTCCATTTTTGCTGACTGGCTTTCTTGCCTGCATTGCATGGCAGCCTCTGGCTCTTTATTATTCCTTCCATTCAGGAAGAGCGCGCACACCAATTGCAGGTGCTTCCTTAGCCTGATGAAGGGTTTTGCATCCCAGGCAGCTAAGCTAAGCTCACCTGGAGCCTCACAACTTCACTGCAACAAGCAAGCCTAAGGCCTGTCAAAGACATGACGGGTCTGGGCTTTCCGCAGCCAGGACTGTGTGCATGCATGTGGTGGCTGGAGGTTATGGTACCTCCTACCCGTCTTTCACCAGGGGGATCCTCAGTCCTGGCATTTCCTGGGGCTGCCGCACTGCCAGCAGTCCCACCGGGCCTCCCTACCCTGGCAGAGTGCAGTTTTAGTGGTCATGCCCAGGACCTGGGGCCTCCTTCTTCCCCATAGCCCCAGCCCATACCTCCAAGTTCATCCTGGCACAGAAGCTCAGCAGGGCTTCCCCTGCTGGCTGGTGATGCAGTGAATGCCCCTTTGAACTCTGAGAGCAGGGCATTAAATGGTTTTTAAAAAAAGAAAAGGGGAAATTGGTGTGGACGGAATGAGAAGGGTGGCATTCACTCTGTCTGCAGGTGGAGCTTGGGGAACCCCAACAGTGGGAGGTTCACCTTGAGGAACAGCAGCTGCTCCACCAAACCAGTATCCAAGGAGGTGCGGTGGGGTGTCACTACATCCCCAGCGATGCTGAACACCCTCGCTTGGAATACTGGTCGGTGGACAGGGCAGGTGTTCCTGGGCAACCGTGGGCAGATCTGACCACATATGGCTGTGGCTTGCCCAGTAGGCCAAGGGGTTGCACAGCAGTGGCTCGACATTCTTGGCAAGATTGGCAGCCACCAAGGCCTGAGTGCTACCTCCCTGATGGTGGGGTCTGGTGCCTCTGGACCCGATCATGGAAGCCATGCCCTTGGCCCACATTGGCAGCACCTGTGGTGGAGGAGGAGACTGACTGGTGGATGGCGTGCTAGCATAGAACAGTGGATCCCCTTCTTCCATGTCCCCCCACCTCCACCGCTCTGCCTCCCTGACTCTCTTCACCAGCACCTTCATCGACTGATCCAGGCTTTGACTGCAGCATACACTACCCTTCACCCTCGGGTCACACATGGCAGCCAGCACATGGACCATACTGGACCGCAAGGGATCAAGCTGTTTCCTGATGCCCTCCCTCAGCTGCCTAACCAGTGCTTGGATGTCTGGTGACAGCGGCTTGCCCCAGCCAGGAACATTGATACCCTGGAAGCTCTCCATTTGGCTCTGAAGTTCCCTCACTACAGGGATCACCTGGCTAAGGAGAGCATCGCCAGGGCTGAGGGGGTCTCGGTGGCCTCGAGGAAGGGCTTGAGGACCACCAAAATCTGGGAGATGGTATCCCACTCAGGTCTGTTAAGGTAGCCTCTGACCCAATCTCCCCAAGCAAGGCCATCTCATGGATGGCCTTCTGTTGCTCAACCAGCCTTTCCAGCATCAGGTATGTGGAGTTCCACCGAGTCTCCACATCCTGCATGATTTTGTGCTGCGGGATGTTCAGCTCTGCTTGTTTGTCCCACAGCATCTTGCCCCGCTTGCTCTGGTGGAAGTAGTCTGCCACCTTCCTGCATTTTGAAATGAGCTTCCTGGTGGTGCTGGCGCTGTCACCGGCAGCCTTGTCCCCCTCCACCACCCTGTCCCCATCCCTCACCCTGATTATGAGGTGGAACTTGTTGCCACACAACGGAAGCCAACAAAGGTAGCATCACGGGCCACCTTGACCATATTGGCCCCATTGTTGGAGACCATGAACCTGCGGGTGAGCTTGCCCTGCCCAACAAGCCACCCCTGCACCAAATGGTTCATGGCCCCCATGATCTCTATTGCCATGTGAGACTCATCCATCACCACAGCTTGAAGGAGAGCCCACCGACGGCCTGACTAGTCACACCAGTTCCCTGTGAGGGAGAGGTAGGTGTGATCTCCACCCCGGCTGCTCCAGATGTCCGAGGTGAAGTGTAAGCCCACCTGCGGACCTGCCTTGAGGGAGGAGCTGCTCAAGTCCTCCCTGCATGCCTTATACAGGGAGGGCACCGCTGTCCTGCTCAAGGTGGTGCATGTGGGCACTTGGTAGGATGGGACCATGAGCTGCCTGAACCCTGGCTGCTCAACTAAGGAGAAGGGTTACCTATCGACAGCAAGCATCTCCCCAATGCTCTGGGTGATCTTGCTCACCCTTGCAACGCCCCTCCTTCTGTCTGCCTGTATCCCACTGTTCCAGGGTGGCCTGCCTCTGCTTTGCGGGGATGGGGGCTTTGGAGCGAGAGGGGCATTTCCCTTTGGGCACACTCCCGCTGGTGCCAGGCTGAGGAGGAGCAAGGGCAAGGGCTATCGACAGCAAGCATCTCCCCAATGCTCTGGGTGATCTTGCTCACCCTTGCAACGCCCCTCCTTCTGTCTGCCTGTATCCCACTGTTCCAGGGTGGCCTGCCTCTGCTTTGCGGGGATGGGGGCTTTGGAGCGAGAGGGGCATTTCCCTTTGGGCACACTCCCGCTGGTGCCAGGCTGAGGAGGAGCAAGGGCAAGGGAGAGGTGTCTGTGGAGATGCATCAGCATCCCTGTGGTGCTCGTACTTTGTTCCCTTGCCCCGGCTGGTTTTGGCTCAGCAGTGCAGGCAGGTAGTGTATGTGGGATCATCTGCCAGTTCAAAATGATCCCAGACCACACTACCCGATTGCTTCTGGGGTGCAGGTGCACATGTGGATGCTGCAGTTTCCCCCTTCTCAGCAGGCAGAGGCACAGCAAGAGGAAGAGCACTCAGCTGAGCTGTTTGTGTCCA
>NW_005841837.1:2167433-2218919 GCF_000455745.1 Alligator sinensis
CTCCTTTGAAGTGCCTTCTGGGGAAGGAGACCTGGCTCTAGGGGAAACTTGAGAAGTGTGGAGCACAAACTCAGATGATTCCCCCTCCTTCCTGAGAATTTCCCTTGCTATGGCACTCAAATCCAGATCCTGCTCCCAGCTCTGGCACTGCAAGTCTCAGCATGAGAAGTGAAATGGGGGTGGAGGAAACACTTGTGCTGGTGCTGCTACTTGTTGTCATGGTCGGGGGGTGGGTTATGGCTGGTGCTTTTGGAGGGGATGCAGACTCAGGCACAGGCAGTGGCACTGGCACTGCTCCCCTCTGCTTGCTGCCTGTAGAATTGGAAGTCTCACCCCTGCTAGTTGTAGGAAAGAGGCTCTCTCTCAGTTTGGGGGTGGGGTGGAAATTTACACCTCTCCCTCTACCCCTTCTTCCGCCCCTCCCTGAAGGCTTGCCAGCTGCCTTTCCACCACACTTCATGGTGTGTTTCATAGTGTCTTGTCTTTATAAAAAATATATAAATGTATATGTGCTTTCCTATATAAATTCTATATTATATGCTGCACAATATAAATGTATAAATGTATGTGACTTCCTATATAAATTCTGTAGTATAATATCCAATATAATTATGAAATTGAAGCGAATAAATCAATTCATATAATAATAAAATAAAAGGGTCTAAAAAGAAAGCAAAAAGGTATTGCGGAATTCCACTTGCTAGGCTAGGAAATAGGAAATCAAGTCAATGGTAGTAGTAGCCTTTGTTTTCTAATGCTCCTGAGCTTCTGGAAGATAGCTCAGTAACTGTCAGACCCCAAGGTGGAAAACAGGCCAGTTCAAACAATACTGCCTTTTATGCTGTTTTTCCATCCCTCCCCCAGAGCACTGGGATTGGAAGGGACCTCAGGGAAGGATCCCAGTCACTGGCCAGCTACACAGTCAATATGAGAGCAGTCCTTCCCTGCTCTGCCCCTCCTCCTTACTTTCTGTTTCGCTGCAGGCAAGCCCAGCTTGAACTTCGAAACTCAAAATATTTTGAAACTTTTGAAAAGTTTCAACTGCCCTCATTTCGTTTTGAGGCTGTTTCAAAGCCCTTCGTTTTGTTTCAATTTCACTGTTTCAAGCTCAAAACGAAACAGCCCGCAAAATTTTGCACAGCCCTCGTTGACACGAATTTCAGCACAC
This sequence comes from Alligator sinensis, assembly GCF_000455745.1. Classification (NCBI taxonomy): domain Eukaryota; kingdom Metazoa; phylum Chordata; order Crocodylia; family Alligatoridae; genus Alligator; species Alligator sinensis. The sequence goes on from NW_005841837.1 coordinate 2,168,602, forward strand.
CCAAAGAACTCTGCATGACATGCCATGGTTGTCCACTCATCTACTTCAGCAGAGTTTAACTCTCTTCCACTGAGGTCATTGCAGCACCTCCAGTGTCACTGTCACTATCTATAGAATCACTTGCACTACTTATTGGTCCATTTCAGAATCCGATTGAGGCAAATCTGATTCAGAACTACTTGACCCACATTCTCTTTTTGCAAAAGGCTGGTTTTACCAATGAGTCTATGGGCAAGGGCAACTTAGCATCACACTGCATCGTCTTCAAGAATTGTGCTTCTGACTGATTCTCCAGAAGCAAGAGATTTTGAGAAATAGAAACAAGCTTACCGGTGTGTTCATTTGTTAGTCTATTCCTCTTTTTGTCTTGATTGAACTGAAAGCCTTCTAGTTCCGTTCACAAGAAGCTGCTGTTGGTGGAAAGCCTAGGATCCTTAGACCAATCCTGGACAACAGTCCCATGTTACAGTATCCTTTCCACCATGTGATAGGAGGTGCCGCCCACCAAATGCCATGTGATAGGAGGTGCTGCCCACCAAATGATGTCTTTGCTCCAAAGTTTTTCTTTGGCACGGTACTCAGCAATGTCTGTCATTGTGGCTATTTCATCAGTGCTGGGGACATTCTTAGTTCCTTCAATATTTCTATCAAGGGCAGTAGATAATTCATCTTTTGATAAACTTTGTCCTCTGTGTTGATCCAAAAGGTTTGCTGCCAGACAAACTGGATGAAAGCAAAACTCAGATCTCTTAGTAAACATTTGTTTTACTACTTCTTTTTTGGATAGAGGTGAAGAAGGCAACAGCATAATTAGATTTTCATTCAGTTGTCCAAATATTTCTGGAATATTTGAAAGGCTTGGTGCCTCTCCTTCAAGTTTCTTGATAGCCACTGAAACTGGTAGTAGCAAATTGAATGGTCTTTGAACATTATTGTTGAGAATCTGCTTCCAAATGTTCACGGGAATAACGTGGGATACTGTGTCATCTATTGAAGCGTGCTGCAAACAGTTCTTTGTGCACAGCAAGCTATGTAAATACTTTGTAGCCGAGCCCCATCTAGTTTCTGTTGGCAATAAAAGTGCACTTTCCTTCCCCTGCTTCTCTTTCTGTAATTTCTTTAAAGCCTGATTAGCAACATGATGATTGTTAAATACCTTCACAATCATTTTGCAGTTTGCCAATATTGTCCTCGTTGTATTCACACTTACTGTATTCTTTGCCAGAAGATTCAGCCCGTGAGCAAGACAGCCAAATGTTATTAATGAGGATACTTTACCTTTAATGTCTGCCATGCAGCTTTCATGTTACTTGCATTATCATTGACAAGGGCTTGTACCCTAGAGGGACCTGCTCTTTCCGTTTCTTCGCTTAGTAATTTGGCTATGTATTCACCTGTATGATGATAAGATTTGGTAACAATTCTTTCAGGAATATTGGTTCAGGTGTTGCTAACATAATGTTCAATAAAGGATTCCCTTGTATATTAGTCCATCCATCTGACAGAGTCAGTGATTCTGCTTGACCAGTCCTTTGAATAATCATTGTTTGAACTCTGTCATAGTCTCAATCTAAGAGAGAATGTGAGAACCAAATAACGTGATGGTAACTTATATGATGGGCAAATTCGTTCCTTCCAGTATTGATTTTCAATTATGGAAAGAGGTATACAACTTACAAATTTAGCTTGAGCTAATGTCTCACCTATTTTTTCTTGATCTTCTTTTGACATTTTGTCCACAAAGCTTAATAAAAAAGCTTGACTGTCTTGAACAGCATCTCCTGATGGATTGCATATCTGGTGCCAGTGATCTTGAAAGTGAGGGTCCTGCTGCTTCTTACCCCAGATTTGGCAGCTCAACATTTTCATTTTCCATTTTTTTTGCAAGTCTTCTATTTCACTTGAGCTACCAAGTTCCTGCAACAAAAGGGGACAAGATTTTTATTTTAGCCTATTCTAGCTGGCCTCATCCATCAAAAGGAGAAGCGGCAGGGAGCTTGCTTCCACCCTTCCTGCCAGCAAGAACATTATGCTGCTCGACTTGCTGGTCAGTTGCCCTGGGACTGCAGAACCAAAGGGCAATATAGTCTGGCTTCTGCCATCAGCCAGACAACTAAGCTCGCTCTGCTGGGTTCAAATAGTTAACTATTTCTCCATTACATAATTTTAAACAAAATATAGTTTCATAGTTGGTAGGGTTGGAAGGGACCTGAGCAGATCATCAAGTCTGACCCCCTGCCATGGCAGGAAAGAGTACTGGGGTCAAACAATCTCAGCAAGTTGTTCGTCTAACCTCCTCTTAAAGACCCCCAGGGTAGGAACCAGCACCACTTTGTTTGGAAGTTGGTTCCAGATCCTAGCCGCCCTGACAATGCAGTAGTGCCTCCTGATGTCTAGTCTGAATCTACCCTCTGCCAGCTTGTGACCGTTATTTCTAGTCACTCCTGGTAGTGCTCGGGGGAACAGGGACTCCCCCAATCCCTGCGCGTCCCCTCTGACTAGTTTGTAACAGGCCACTACATCCCCCCTCAGCCTTCTCTTGTGGAGGCTGAACAGGTTCAGGTCCCTTAGCCTCTCCTCATAGGGCCTGCCCTGCTGCCCCGTGATCATGTGGGTGGCCCTCTGAACCTTCTCAATGCTGTCCACATCTCTCCTGAAGTGCGGTGCCCAGAACTGGATGCAGTACTCCAACTGCGACCTGACCAGTGCTGCATAGAGGGGGAGGATCACCTCCTTGGACCTGCTTGAGATGCATCTGTGGATGCATGACAAGGTGTGGTTGGCCTTCCTGACCGCGTCCCCACACTGTCAGCCCATGTTCATTTTGGCATCAATAATGACTCCAAGATCCTTTTCTGCCTCTGCACTGACAAGAAGGGAGTTCCCCAGCCTGTAGGTATGCTGCTGGTTCTTCGTCCCCAGGTGCAGCACCTTGCACTTGTCAGTGTTGAAACCCATCCTGTTCTCATCTGCCCAACCCTGTAACCTGTCCGGGTCCAATTGCAGCCTATTCCTCCCTTCTAGCGTGCCCACATCCCCCCACATCTTAGTGTCATCAGCAAATTTTAACAGGGTGCTTTTTACCCCCTCGTCCAAGTCACTGATGAAAATATTGAACAGTGCGGGTCTGAGGACTGAGCCCTGGGGGACCCCACTGCCCACATCCCTCCAGGTCGAAAATGACCCGTCCACCACCACTCTCTGGGTGCGGCCCTCCAGCCAGTTAGCGACCCATTTGACTGTAGGTGTCGACGCCACAGTCCCCTAATTTTGTAATGAGAATGGGGTGAGAGACGGTGTTAAGCCTAAGCCACTTTGGGTGCTTAGTGCAAGCAGAAAAGCAGATACAAATATATTTTAAATAAATAAATAATAACCCAGGGCTGCATGAACAACTTTTAAAATTACAGCGTTTTAAAACAATAAAGATGCTAGTCTATACTCTGTATTGTTTAACATATTAATTTTACTTGCATAGGATTCCTGAAGTAGACTTTTCTCAGAGGATGTTGTTCCACCACTTAATTGTATTAGCTTTCTGTATATGGTTTGTATTCTTTCAGGACAGTTTCTACATGTTATTAAATGTTTCTTCCTTGTTGCATTGTTAGCATACTTATGCCTGCAATATTTGCATCTACCAACTTCCTTCCTTCAGTGGCTTGAACTTCACTATAATGATGCCACACACTAGTTTTTGTCTCTAGTGGGTTATGGAATAGAGAAAATCCCACACAATTTACTGATTCGTTTTGATGCACTGGCTGGGGGAGTAGTTAGCTGATTGCATGATTTCACAATGATTACACACTTAATTCATACAACACAATTTTATTTTAAAATTCTTTGCTATGTATATAACACTGCTTAGCTTTAAGAAACACTACAAACATTAAGAACACAATAATTACATATATCAGAAACAATGCTCCGAATGCACTTCCTTCCCAAACAATGCTATAAGAATTAGTGTTACAAAAACAACTACAATTACAACTAAAAGTTTCCCCTTCCTTCAGTCCCTTTCAGGTGCTCCGCGGCTTCAGCGTGAACTAAGAGATTCGTGTTCACGGAGAGGGTGGCTCAGGTGATCAGTCTGTTCCGGCCTACACTTGCGATTCTTCCTTCGTTGTTCTGCAAGTATAGTCACCTCCAAATTGGGACAGTAAGTTACAGTTTTTATTGAGCGAGCTGCCGTCAGTGGGCTCCTCCTACTCAACCTGTCACTACTCCCAAATTTGGGCTTGGATCTTACTTAACAGATTCTTTTGCCTTTGTTGAGCATTTTAAATTACTCTTGGGGAGACTTCCATATCACTGCAAATGCCCTTTTCTTACCAATCTTGTTAAAAGGCCTTAGGGTTTGATCTCTCGGAATTCAGGATATTTGCTCTCTTTGTAAAAGACTTCTAAAGATAAAATTTAAATTAAGACTTTAAACTAAGTCAGGACCTTTTGCACGTAGTCCCAAAAACAATGAGCTAGATAAGGAGATAAGTCCTATTTTCTTCCTGAAACTGGCTAATGGGCAACTTTTACAAACATTCAAACTATTTCATTCAATATGACAGTTTTGTTTTGTTTTTTTCCTGATTAGGCATTATTATGACTAATTCAAACCAAAAGTACTAAAAAACTAACAGATGTTATGCAAACAATTCCAATTTCTCCAACTCAAAAAAAGAAATGAGACACTGCTCTGTGTGTTTGCTGAACTGAGTGAAACAAAAATTTATCACGGTTTTAGTTTTGGTTTTGCTTTCACTTGCAGTCTGAGATGAAATAAGAATTTTAGCTTTGGTTTTGATTTGACCTGCACAGCCAATTAGGTGAATTCTTAACTTGATTTTTGTTTTGGATTATGTGAGTGTATTTACCCTCCTATTTACAAATCAATAAAACATATATGTACTCTCCCACACTTCCTAGGGATAATCACCTGAAAAAAATTAATTACAACTTTGAAACTGCCCAGCTTGCCTAATACTGTATTGGCATCCATTCATTGTTGCTAATGAATGTTATGAAACAATTAATTTTTTAGAAATGGAAAATTTCCCATGGAAAAATAAAGCACTGGAAAATTTTCTGAAAAATTTTCTACCCCACATCTCTATAGCCCAAATGTGGTTGTAAGGGCAGTGAATTGCCGGTTGTCTTTAGGCTTGAATCAACACACCACCACCTACAGTATAACTGTCATTCTTCTTAACTGTTACTACTGATTGTGTTAAAAGAAAAGTTATGTGGTCTAAACTTCACAGGTTGATGTGAAGCAGATATTGGGGTGAGGAAGATGATAGCTATAAATGGTTGCTGGGATGATAAAATGAGTTAAAGGCATTTCCAGAACTTGAGCTTTCAATTATTTCTTTCCCAAAAGATTCAAGCCCTATCCCTATCCAGCTGCTAATCCCTTCAGACTCCTTCAAATGCTTTGCACAGTGCAGACTGACCAAGTATCATCTGTTTTATGAGTTACTTATGCATTTGCCAAATTTGTCATGTCTTTGAGTAGAAGCTTGCCCATAAAACAGCCAGTAAGCTTCAAGTTCAGGTAACATCTGTTGTAGTTTTAACTCTTCTGCTGACTCCTGTTAATATTTCTGCACATTTTATAACTCTTCTTAATCAAGGTCTCATTTGTTTGTCATAGCAGCAACAATCATTCATTTTACAGCTAAGGTAACTGAGGTTCTTGAAACATTTTCATTGAAGGGTGCCATGGGATATGATCTCTGATCCCAACAGTCATGCTCTTTGCTATGCCCCTTGTGCCATTAGCTGATTATCAGCCCCAGACCTGGACTGCACTGGGCCAGTTTGAGACCCTGGTGCTGTCCCTGGTCTGGGGGCAAAAATCAGCTGATTGCTGGCCTTGGTGCCAGACCTGCCACACATTTGTTTTGAAACACCATACAGACCATTTTTATGATTGGTTTGTCATTTTATAGTGCCTTAAATTAGGTGCCCATGTAGCAACCTTGCCATTTATGCTGTGATTAGTATGTTAATATGGCAAAAATGTAAGATATAGAGGGGGTTTGAGAGTACACAGTGACTTCAGACAGTCAGGAATGGGATAGTACACCAGACTCGAATATGGTATTAACTATACCATTGTGCCTTTCAGAAGAAAGGGGCCAAATTATTTTTTATATATTTTTAACCCATACTAACAGTGTGGGTCTTTGTTTCCTAGAGACGAGGGCACATATTGATTATCATGAATCTGCTACTTCATCCAAACTGATGCTTGTGGTTTACCCGCTATCTGTGCTGCATGAAGTAGTGCCATGTAGGGATGTCTGAGATGGCTCTAAACAAGTTTAACTGTGCTGTTTCCAATACCTGAGGTAGGTTGGATATCTCTGCATGGTGTACTGCATTGTAAAATGTGGGATATTCCTAGTTCAAGTAGTAGAGGCACATGCTTTTATATTCAGAGGTTCTGGTTTGATTCTTGCAGATAACCCAGACATAGATGTCATGGTTGTCTGGAAAAATAAATGACAGGAACAGAACTCAGAATCCTGGTATAACTAATGTTCTAGTACAACCTCATAAGTAGTTATATAGTAGTACTGTGGCTCTCCTTATGGGGCAGTAGACAGTGGCATGCTATCTCCTACTTTTAAGGCCATGATAGCAGCATTGTCAAGATGATAATCTGCATCTCATTGAAAATGGAAAGACAGTGCTTGAACTTAGTAGAAGAATAATTGCGTAACTGAACGTTGTTTTAAAACCTAATTCACTAAAGCATTCTTTACTTGTAGTTCCCTTCAATTTAGTATGGACTTTTTGATGTGTTGACCTGATAGAAAACAGGTGGCTGTGTTACTATTTTAGGTGGTTTGCTTCAGACTACACAAGACCTTTAGTACTGCGCATTTTCCTTTGGAGAGCTGCTTTTCAACATAATGTACTCCCTTTTGTCCTGATACTTTCCCAGTGTCTTTATGTAGTTGTGTCTTTAAGAATGCAAGTGGTAATGACTGCACAGTACTTCAACAATCAAATATTAAGCAAAATAAAAAGCAACATTTAAAAGAAACTTTTTTATGGCTTCTAAGCTGGGGGTTCTCAATCTTTTATAGAGTGTGGGCCACACTAAAAATGACAGATTGTGTCATAGGCTATCTCCTCACTTGGTCTTGACCTCATAATATCCTTCTGGCAACTGCAATAACTGTTTACACTGAAAATTAACATAAGAAGTATAGTTAAAATAGACACCATATCTTCAGAATGTAATTTAGTAGCTGAACACAAAAAGGAAAGCCAAGACTGTGCAGCCAGTAAGCTCTGTGAACCATCGGGTGCATCTGTATTTGCACTTTACTGCAGTTGGCTAGTTAGCTCCACAGTAGTGTCATAGTCTATATGTGTGCCGTTATTAGGGCACTGTAAATTAATTAACTCCACCATAAAATAGTACTGTTGGGGACAGTTCTATCCTACAGTGGAGTATTTTGCTGCACTGAAACACGCATATAGATGGTAATGGGAGCTGATCGGGGCACCAGGGTGCTAAAGTGTGGGGACTGCCTGTTGCCTACCCTCGCGCTTTAGCACCCTTGTATCCCAGCCAACCCCTCTGCCACTTAAGTAGTTGTCCTCTGGCTGATAGCTTCTTCTAATTTGTCCCCACCTGGCAAGGGCAACAGCAAGTGGGATTGCTCAGCAGTGGACCCACTGGCTCTACTCCTCCTCCTCAGCCAACTTTGTTTGTGATCTGCATGTGTGCGTAGGGTTCGAACCACCTGGTCTGTGATTTCGAAACGTCATTCTCTCTCCCTTCTGCTGGACCTCAGTGGCCACAGGGGGACATGATTGGGCTGTGAAGTTATGAGAACAAGGGACTGGCCTTATTGCATACAAATATTTTATAGATTATTGCTTAAAAATCTTCTGAGCTGGGTGACATCTTTTATTGGACCAGCTGCATAGTTGAAATAAACTTAGACAAACTTTTGGTATCACAGTGCCATTCTTTGGGTCTCTGGGAGACAAGCAGAGACTAGAGTTCTAGTGTCTCTGTAATTTAGCATGTTTCAGCAGTCATTTGTTATACATAGTTTTTATCTGGTTCCACCCACATAGTTTTCATGAGGGCATTTGGTGCACTGAATGAGGTTTACTACATTCTGAGATATCAACAGTCCATGGGTCATGTGTGTCTGGTTTTATTGTGAGGAATGTTGATTGTTGTGGCAGTAGAGATGAGTTGATAGATCTTGCATTTCTTGCTAAGGCAGGCCTAGGTCCCATTAGGCACCTATTGATCAGGGGGAGTTACTTCTGATGATGAGCTGTGCAAAGTTAGGGGGCTGTTTTAAAGGCCAGGGGGGTAGGTGGAGGCGTGGTGGCAATATTCCTCTCAAGGTCTGGTCCTTTTCACATACAGGCTGCAACTGATAATTCTTCTTATTGATTCAAGTATGGGATGGTAGATGACAACCTAGAGTGTGTAGCTAGCTGGGGGTTTCTTCTTGTATTGTAGTAGGTTGCTGTAGGCTATTTGGGTTGCTTTCTAAGATATGGTCTATTTTTCTGCTGGAGTGTCCTTTCTGGGTAAAGGCCCTCAGATACTACTGTATCTGTTGCTTTTTGGAGAATATTGTGACACCCATCTCACCAAACTGAAAACTGCCATTACACCCTGACCTTGTCCAACCATGCAGTTGGTCCAATAAGGGATACCACCCATAGAAATTTTTGCCTCTCACATATGTCCTGGGCCATCGTGGCTACATCACGTCAGCACTACCAAACCAAGGCACAATCATTTCTGTAAATGACAGAGCTGGGCATAGAATTATGGAGTCCTGATTCCTAATTTTCTGTCTCGGCTCCCTTACTTTCTTTAGTAACCTGCTAACTGCAAAGATGTTTTTCTTCCTGAAAAGCTTAAGCCACAGAATTCATATTAAAATAACCTGAGGAATCTTAAGTAGGATAGTTCCTATGGGAGAATTTGTGATTTGGAAAAGAGCTAAAGCGTTTCCAGGGATGTGTAATAGGAGGAGAGAGACCAGAAACAGCTAGTAGATAATGAAGTTACCATTAAAAAGGTTAACTCAATTAGCGGAACATCAAGACCATTAAAAAGGAGAGATGATCCTTAACACTGGTGGAGTGAAGAACAAGAGCCATTAAGTCAACTGACTCCCTCAGCTGCCTGAATAGTAATACCACTGCTGCTGCACTGTGGAGGAGGAATTGGAGCAAGATGCTTCCATCCCAGACAGAAAATCTGCCTGGTGACAGTTTTCTGGACACACATCTTTCTTGGGGTAACTAATTAATTGACCAAAGGCATGACGACAATTCCTAAATGGTTCAGGGATGTTCTTCAGTGGTGTAACAAGCTGAGCTGGCGCCCAGGGCAGACCCTGCAGAAAAGCATGCAGTTCCCAGAGCTGGGGCCATATGTCTTGCCTTTTCGTACATAGAGGACTCTTGTCTCCAGCAGTAGCAGTCTGGCCCCTATGCCAACACTAAATGAGAAGTCTAAAAATTCTAAATGCAGCAATTATATGTTGTGCCACACAAACCAGGACTAGACTGTCTTTTTAAGTAAGAAACTTAAGCCTTGTTGGGTTTGATAAAAGGGAGATGTGTAGTAAGCAAAGGCATAATTAGGTTGTAGATCTCTCCACCACAGGTTGGTATTGAGGCCAAGAATTTAGCAGGATTCAAAGAATGAAATATTTATGTAGATGATAAGAATGCCTGCAACCTCATTAAGTAAGTAATAAGAGAGAGAAACTTTCATGCAGTGGGGCTGAGGGCAGCTATTAGCTCATGGGGGTAGAAAAATACTTTGCTCTAGATGAGCAGGGTATTCTTTTAAAGGGTTTCCTGAACCTTCCCCTGGTGTTTTTGCACATAAGGGATAGACATGGAGTTAGGCAGCACACTGCTCTGATCTGGTATAGCAGTTGTAGTCCCAGAAAGCTCTGGTCATATAGTTCCTTCTCACAGCTGCAAGCTAATGGGAGATGCCCCTGTCTGTTGCAGAGCTGTTACACCCAGTTGGTATTGGATAAACAGTTTTAAAATAGCTTATGCATGATTTGAGCTTGGTTGATTTGGTCCTGTCATTTACTGTCCAGTGTGTGGAGAGCAGTTGGGTATTTGTAGTGTGACGGGATAAACACACAAGGGAACTTGCTTATTTCAGTTTTCAGTGAAGTGTTTGACTTCAGTAGTTCTCTCCCTCTGTGGTGCATGTGGTTTTTCTTTTTAAAAAAACAATGAGTATTTTCTTTTCATCATGGATATAGTCTCATGCATTTTGATGCATGAAGAATGATCAAAGAAAGGCTAGGGGGAGGAGCAATTAACTTTAAAGAGTCTAGCACTTTATTGTAAACTAGATGGTGAATTTAAGCAATTTTTGTTGGATAATTGAAGGTAGTAGGACAAAGACCCAAGCATAGATGCAAGGTACCAGTCTGCTACAGTATGAAATGCAATGGGCTTGATTGACATCTTCTTACCCAATTTCAACTCTGCTGCAACACTGTAAGGTCAGTGGAGTTACAGTGTTCCAAAACCAGTGTAATAGAAGGCGAATCACAGCCAGTGTCTGTTTTTAGTGCAATTGGCTGAGAAGACAAATATTAGATATTCCAACCAGTAACTTTTTTTTTCTATCAACAGGATCAACTTTATGTAGCTATGGCCTACAGCCATCTGAGTACACTTCAGATCCCAAAGCCTCTGAGTTGTGTCCTAAGCTCCCAGTTCCAGAGAGGTAAATTTAAGTACTTTACACTAATTGCTTGCATTTTATTTCTTTTTTTTATATATATATATTTTAACAGCTTAATTTAACTCACAAAGAATAGTGTCACTCGCACCTGTTATTTTAACAAGCTACTTCTTTTAGTACAAAGGTCACTTTCAGAAAGACACTATCAATACTTTTTTTTTTTTAATCTCTTGCTTAGCCGTGTGACTAGAGTTGAAATCTTAACAATTTTGTTTGCTTTTTAGCATTGGTGTTGTGCTGTGTGTCAGATTGTTTGTTACCCTTCACCCAAGACTTGGCTATAATTTAGTGATTCTGTTTGAACCCAATTCATAAAGTATTTTGAGTTCTTTAAGGATGAGAAGTGATATGTGCAAAAAATGACAACTTTGCCATCTATAAGATTTAGTTTACATTTTATTCAGCCAGTGAGACTGGTTTGTTTCACTTCCTGATTCTATATATTGTCAGAGTATTCAATTCTAGATTAAATACCTGAAAGAGAAGAGAACTAGAAAAAAATTGAGATAATCCCGTTCGCCCATTACTGCTGTATTTTCTCACATACGTTATACTCCAGAATATAATACACAGCTTGCTTATGAGAAGCAGAATGAAGGAGGGGAAAAAGATTGTTCCAGAGTTATGGCTACACAGAGCAGGGACGAAGCCTACTCTTTAGCTAATTCATCCTCCCTTTCCTGTATAATTAAAGTTGAGACCATATCTGCTGCTGAAGACTGGTCTCCATGGGCGGATCTGTGACTTTCCAGGGAGGTATAATAGGAGGAAAGAGACCAGAAACAGCTAGTAGATAGCAAAGTTGCCATTAAAAAGGTTAGCTTGATTAGTGGGACATCAAGACCGTTACAAAGGAAAGACGATCCTTAACAGCTGTGAAGTGAAGAACAAGAACCAGCTGAATAGTAATACCATAGTTGCTGAACTGTGGAGGATAAATTAAAGCAAGATGCTTCTATCCCAGACAGAAAATCAGCTGACCCACTTAATACACAGACCCCTGGGGACTATTTTTTGGAGAAAATTTTGTGCCGTATGTTAGAAAATATGTTATGCTTTGTAAACAGGGTACTCTAGTATTAGTGCTTAAAATTTCAGCTAAAAGCCATCCCACCTAATTATATTTATTAAATATATGGTGGAAGGAACCTCACAATTATCCAGTTCAGCCCCCTAGTTTCATAGGAATTGTATCAAATGAGAGTCTTGGCTTTGTGGAAATTTGTCATCCAGCAAAGAAGTGCTTAAAGTTTCCAAATAAAGCCAGTTTCCAGTTATTTCGTAATGTGAGGCTCTTTCAGGGCCCAGTCTCGCAAAGGTGATTACAGATAGTTGCACTGATTTGAGTTAATACTACTCCCATGCTTTTACAAGATTGGGTTTCCCATGTGTATTTAGCTGAAAGTTGCAGGGGCGTGACGCACCAGATGCTTGTTACCAGGCTTAGTTGTATCTAATCAATAGATCCCAGTTTGATTATGTTTCTTCAGGATCACGTCCTAAACTTACTTCATATATGTTTATAAAGGAAAAAACGGAAAAAGTCCTGGATAGGTTATGTTGCATAAATTTTGGTTCTAGAAACTAGTTTTGTGTTTTGCTTACTTAAGCAGCGTATCCACATTTCTTACTTTTTAAAAAAAAGGTGATGCTCATGATAGGCTGCAACTAGAATATTGACAGTAATATTTTTTACATGCAGATCAGTATTTGGTACCGCTGAGCTTAACTATACCAGGTGCCCTATGACAATAAATAAAAATTGCAGTGTCAGAATGCATACTAAAAAGAGCTTGTCAGACTTAACATTTGCCAGAATTTAATGTTCTTTCTATCCATACTTTCCTTTGTCATTCAGTTTGATTGGATTTAGTTAAATAAGAAAGTAGGCAGATGGAATATTGTGTCATGTCATTTTATAATAATGTGCAAATTGCTGACAAAAAAGTGTTGTTGAAAGAGCTATAGCATTAGTGAAGGATTTTTTTTTTATTCTATGCTAATAAATTAAAATAAAATGAAAGCATATGCTGAACTCTGTTGACTCATCTACAGAGGACAGGGGGGGGAAAAACGCCCAGTATTTGACTTGAAATAACTTTGTTGTGTTGTATTGTTCTAATTAAGTTCTCTGAGTGAATTAGTGCATTTTGGAGGAAAAAATTATCTGGGAGGTGGACGAATAAAATAGGGTCTGCAGGAAGAGGAATGTTGGGGTGGAAAAAGATCTGGTGTTTGCTTCCCCAAAACAGACCCTCAGCTTGTGTAAACTCCCTTATAACTCCACTGATGTCAGTGGAGCTATGAGGTTAACACCACTGAAGGCACCCCTGTAGGTTCTTCTCATTTTATGTGTTGGGAAGTTAGGGGTTCCTCAGGCCCTGCAATACAAACCTACAGACACTGAGGGACTGTGACACTTCATCTCCCTGTCTATCTTCTGGCCCCCAGTAGTTTGTGCCCGAAAGCTTGCAATTAAAGATTTTTTTTGCAAAAATCGTGTTGGTCTGATAAAAGATATCATCTCTACCATGAGCCCAGATTGCTTTTTCCTCTAGAGCAATACAGCTGCCCCCAGTAGTGCACTTGGCAATTACCAGCTCCAGCAGCTGCTTCTCCCAAACTCTCTCCCTCTCGCTAGAGAGTCGTTTTACTGTCTTGGGCTTTTTGGATTATAGAATACTAGACAAACCTAATGAGCTTTCCCCACCTGTTTCAGCGAGTCCAGCTCTGCACAGTTGTGGTAGAAGGGCTTCCATGGAGTTGAGGAGAAAATAAGAGCAGGCTGCAGAGACAAATTTCTTCCTATTTGGCCCAGGCTCCCCTACATACATGAGCATATGAGGAATAATGGGGAACCCAAGGACTTCAGATCACCCCTTTTTGAGGCCCTCTTCACAGAGAACTGCTCTCTTAATTGTTTCTTAAGTTTGTGCAGTTTAATGAGGCCCTAACTGTAATTGTAATGTATCTGTCATGTATTTTTGCTCTTATTTATTCAACATCATCCTCTAATGTAATGTGTTCTGCTGCTGCTGATCCTGATTAAGCAGCAGATTATTCTTAGATGCTAATAATTCCTTTTAGGCATGTAATGTCTCAAGGTGTAATCAAGAGGCCATATAAAATAGCTAAGGTCAGTCTGAATAGATTGATTATTTCATTTTTTTATTAAACAAGGTACATCACGCATTCAGTGAGTCAGAACCACTGAAATAGCAGCAGATCTTGCATGGTGGATTCTCAAGAGTCTCATTTATTCAAGAAAGCTTGTAGTAAATACTAACCTCATTTTTATTAATTATAACAATGTTATAATTTAACTTTTACATATACAAGCAGGTAACTTAAATATGTAGTTTAATTGTTCAGCAAGTGGACTTTTCATTGATAAAATAGAAGTGCCTGTGAAAAAGGCAAAATGTAGCTGTTTCTCTTCCAGAACATATTCTGGGCTGAAATACTTCTAATGCTAACTATTTCTATTGATTTTTTTTTTTTTTTCCTCCAACATGGCAATCTTTTAAAAAGGTGTGGAAAAAATTGAGTTCCCTGAAATGTTTTAAGGAACTAAATTGGACCATGTCAGAATGATGGTGCTGTTTTTAAGTGAAAGTCTGTGAAACTTTGTTAGCTTTCTGTAAAAAATAAATAAATAAATAAATAAAAATACAGCACTGACATGAATTAAAAGTTAAATGCAAAACACTCTAATGTCAAGGTTTTCAAATTTCATTGCATATATTTAGCACAGATCTGCACTGTACCAATACAGTGCAAAATTGCCTCTATGTTATGAAAAGGTTGAGAGAATATATGGTCTGTCTTCTAGCTAGGGAAGCTATTACTGTGCGTTTAATTTGATTTTTAACAGCTCTGACTAAATACATTGTTATTTTGCTATGCTTAACTGCTATCTTCACCCATAACTGGAGGCAGAGTATCAATATGGGCATCTGTGAATGTATTTACTTAGGACAGAAAACTTAAGACCATGTCATTTAGAATTGTCTGTCAGTTTCACAAAAGCCTGGGATCTATTAATTATCCAGTTATGGAGGGTGATCATAATTTCCTTCCAGTTCTGTACTGCATAATTAGACAATCATGGTTGTTAGTATGCCATCCCCTCCTCCCCTAAATAATGCATAGAAGGATATGCCTAAGGCAGCTGAATCTCTTGCTGCACACTGAAGTGAGGTTTAGAATTTTGGAAAAACTCGCAATTAAAAAAGAAAAGGTATCTTGGTACAAGAAATCTCTGGCTTGAAGATGTTTACTAAAATTGGCAAACCCCAAAGGAATTGCATCCCCTGCTGATGCACTTGACTGAAATCTTGCAAATAGGAAAGTAAAAACTAATGGAGAAGAAGAAAAGAATCTAGTGGTTAAAGGAAAATTGCAGTTTAATATTAAGGATATATTTTGTTCATTCGATCCTATATTGCTAATAAAAAGTATCTTAAGTAAAGTATAAAAGAATAATTAAAACAGAAAATAGGTCACCTTGACAGCTGGATGTAGTTTATGGCACATGGAATGCAGCTTCTCCCTAGGAAAGCATCGCCTACGAATGTTGAAGTTTCTGCTCTCTTGTATTACTGTGTGGTGGATTGCATACCTGGGTCTGTTTTAGTGAGATGAGAAGTATAATACAAAACCTCTGTGCCAAGGGAGAGATGATTCCAATGCCATTCAGGGCAAAAGGGAGATAATGAAACATTACAGGCAACTTCAAATATGTGATTTTTTTTTTTTTTTTTTTTTTTTAATAAAAAGGAATGTAATAGTAAACTATTTAGCTAAGGCTATGTAAGTAATCATTATCATAGTCATCTCCAAAACAAGTATAGCATGGGGGAAAAATAAAAAATTAATCATTATTGTTTGGCAACTGTGGTAAGTGATGCTGTGCTCTAGTGTAAAGTATATTTTTGCATTATTCATTCTTGAGTTACTTCTGCAACAACTGTAGGTCAGTGCTCCATTTGAAAGGCAGTGAAGGGCATTGTTTGATCTGCTTTACCATATGTCACTTGAATGACAGATACTTAAGTTGAAATAGGAACATAGATTTTTTTTGTGGGTTTTTTGAGGGTGGGTGGATAACATCATGTTGGAATATGCACTCCATCCTCTTTTCAAAGGTACTTGTAATAACTGCATCACTCCCCATTATGACCATCCTCATTTTATGCAACACCTCAACATTAATCTCTCAGTACCTGGTTATGATTGCTATGAGGGTGGAGTGCATTGCATCAAATCACCTTTCATTTGTGTGTTGATGTGGCATTTATATTAAGTAGGAGTAATTTTTTTTCTGATTTTTTTTTTCTTGTGTCACCAGTGCACCTATTCCATTCTTCCATCGCTGTGCTCCTGTGAACATTTCCTGCTATGCCAAGTTTGCAGAGGCCCTGATCACCTTTGTCAGTGACAGTAGTGTCTTACACAGGCTGATTAGTGGAGTTATGACCAGCAAAGAGATTATAATGGGACTTTGCTTGTTATCACTAGGTAATTGTTTTTCTCATTATTAGATATTTCATAGTACTGCATTTAGGAGACTGTTAACATCCTTTAGCCACAATATGAGCATAAAACACATCCAATAACAAGCCCTCAGAAAACTGTTTTTTTTAATGTTTTGGGTTTTTTTTACTCAACAGCTGAATAACTGTTTCAAAAGTAGTACATGAAGTTGTGGTACACTCCCCTTATTTGATGTGGAGAGCACTGGGGTTTGGAACAACCTTCAGTGTGCTATTGCCACAGTATTTAAGTACACCACAGTGGGGGTAGGGTCCTGTTTTATAGTGTCCCCTCCCTCTGTAATCCATTCTTTGTCTAACCCTCTCTTAAAAAACCCTATGAAAAAAGAGAGAGTTTGACAGAGTGAGCAGGCAGTACATGGTCTTATAGCTTCATAAACTTGGGATTTAGGTTTTTTCAATGTGCTTTGTTTAGCTTGCTAGGCTGTGTGTGGGGATTTTCAAAGGAGTCTTAGGCAGTGAGGTGCCCAGTTCATATTGGTTTAGCTTGGAGATAAGTACAAAAATCCCTTAGTCTCCTTTGAAAATCCCAGCCTTGACTGAGTAGTAGGGAATCTCCAGTGACATATCTGCACTTTTATATATGTACTGCTAGGAAATTTCCAATTCTTACCCCTTCTTTCTCATTCATGACACTAATATTGCACCAAAGTGAAGTGATATTTTAAACAATCCCTGTACATTAATATTAAATGGTCTGCAACCAAATATATTGCATTCTTGATCAGCTGATTTTTATAGTGTTGCACCCTTTATCTAAAAAGAAATATCTTACTGTTTGCCATCTGTCCAAACAGTGTGTGGTTAGAAAAAAAAGTACAGTTCTGACATTATGACTGACTACAGGGTGCCACAAAGGCTTTACCAGCAAGAAAGAACTGTCTCTAGCCAGTATGTCTCTACAGGCAAGAAAGAGAGAATACCAGATGTCAATTTAAAAAAAACCCACAAAATCACTTCTTAGCATTAACTGCAAAGAAACTCACTGAACTGGTTGTTTCATTGTACTGAGTGGTAAAATTGAGAGAGTTTTTTGTTTTGTTTTGTTTTGTTTTAAAGTTGGCTATATTAGCAGAGCTTTTGTTAGAGTACCAGATTTTGTTTTATAGATATACTGCAGAATTTTACATAAAATTACTTTGACCACTTTTAAGTTAAATAAGGATGGAAATATGATTGCTTTAGTATCTTTTTATTCTCTAATAATTTAAAAAAAAATAAAATGAAAGTGTTAGAATGTTTAATTCGTGAAGCAGACCCCAATGACTTTCACTTAGAGATGTCATCTGTACACATACATGTTAATCCATAAAATTTAAGGAGGACTTTTTAGCAGGCTGTGCCCACAGGGTATACAACTGTATCAGTAAAACTCACTAAAGTACCTCCTTTGAAAGCAAATATAGCACAACATAGTAATTTTTTCCTTGTCGCTAACATGACATATTAATACACATACTTGTCATAAAGCTGCACTTGTTTGGCATGTGTGTTTGCATGCGTATTCTGCTCCACTGTTGAGGAGTTGTACAATGATTTCCCAACTCGTTATGTTAAACTCACAGTCTTGTCATGTCCTGTTCTCTCCCTATGTGTGACTACATCTATGTGTGTGTATGCATTATGTTTTGTATGTAATGCACTGTTGTAAAAGCGCACATGCTCTTTTTTATTTAATTGGCAAGTGGAAAAAACAGGAGTGTAGAAACTAGCTGATGTATAGCTTTGTAATGAGTTAGTAAAGTTTGGACATAAATATTTCCTTTAAAAATACATTGGAGTGCAGTTAGTTGAACTTTTTACTTCTTCCCCAGGAAAAGCTTGTTTTCATGGGTCTTCCTGTTTGAAATAATTACTTTGCTTTTTCTTTTCCCTTCAGTGCTGTCCATGATTTTGATGGTCATAATCAGGTACATTTCAAGAGTACTTGTTTGGATCTTAACAATTCTTGTCATTCTGGGATCACTTGGTAAGTATTGTTGGTATCCTTGTTTGTGAGAACCAAGTTCTAGTAGAGTGGATGAATTGTGATGTGACGGCCATAATTTTACATAGCACCTGTATATTTCATGATGTAGCAAATTTAGAAGAATTTCAGTATATCAGTAAAAATATCTTCAAAATACTTAGCTCTTGTGATTATTGGTGATGGATGTGATCAGAAAGGAGACAGTAAAACTAGATTCTTGGGTTGTATGCTATTCAGAAATTTCATAACTGATGATTTTTGAAAGAACAAAATAATCTGTTCCACTCTCACCTATTCTTTCTATACTGAGAAGTCATGCAGTGTATGCACACCAAATAAAGTGTCATGTGTGAAACGTACAGTTCGGTTTGTATTAGATGGTTGTTTTCAAGTCGATAAGAGTTGTGCTGGTGGCTTTCCTGGGTTCAGAATTTCACCGTGGAAGCTGATTTTGATGTGTCACTTCCCTCTCTTCACCATGTCTTCATTTTGGTCTTTCATTTTTTAGTTTTGTTTTCTATCTCAAGTGAGCCATTCTAGCTCCTTCTCTGTCAGTACTGCATTTCCAATTTCCAAATCGGTTCTTCTTGAGGTAGAGGCACATCTGCAGTTGAGCTAAGGTATTATTTCTGGCATTGTGGATTTACTCCCTTTCTCTGCTGTCAGTTGTTCCCTTTCCTCTTTCCTTGGTGTCAATTGTCTCTTGAGAGGTGTTTGCCCTTTCACTTACTGCTATTTCTTTATTCCTCTTGTGTCTCTTTAAGCCTCCTTCACTCAATTCTTACACCTGCTTTCTTCCTAATTCCCCGCCCCCCATCACACCACAAAATCTCTCCCTACTGTCCTTCCCTTCTCCCTTCTTTTCTCTAGTCCTGCAGATGGCAGCAGTATCTGGTTTTGCCAGACCTCACACATTCAGTGCCCTCCTCTGTTCTTCCTAAACCACATGAAATAGAGTACTGATCCAAGGCACCATAAGGACCTAAATAGACTTAGCAGGGGCTTGCACAGGCCAGGAAAAGTTCTTATGCAACTAGGAGGCAGATTGGAAGCCCAACACCACTCCAGCCTCCAAAATGTTTCCTCATGAAGTAACTTCAGTGCACATGGGTATTTTCTATCAAGCTGGACTCAGAATAAAAACTGGATTTATCTTGATTTCAGTTTTTGTGTGTGCACATCACATATCCTGTTGTCCCTTTTTGCTTTGAAATATAGGTGGCACAGGCGTACTCTGGTGGCTGTATGCTCAGCAAAAAACATCCATCAGTGAAACCCTCACAGCTGATGAGCTTCAAATAGCTAAAGACAATCTTCAGGCTCTCCTGGTCTATGCCATTTCAGCTACGGTCTTCACAGTAAGTGCTTTGTTAACAACTAAAGTGTACAGAGTATTGCCTCTTGCTATTATTTTTCAGATGCCTTGCATTATGTGCATGAAGCATGAAAAATACCTCTGAATCAACATCCTTTTCTGTTGCATGCTTTCTACCAATACGCTCTTCTGGAAGACCTATTTTTTTTTTTGGTGTCAGGAGGGAGAGAGTATTGTAGGGCCTGAACCTGCAGCTGCTCGGGATCATTCTCAGAGGCCGAATAGGACTTCCAAGCATAGAGCAGCTGCCATATGGGACCCTGAATCTGTATGTTTACTTTCATTTGGAAGATTTTCACTAAAGGAACTTAATGGAGATGATACTTCTTTGCTTGAGTTTAGTTGATTAGAATTCTTCAGGGCCTGCATGCACCGTAACTATACCTGCTTAAAGACTCTTATTTACTGTTTATTTCATGAAATTGTTTGCTGCTCTGTTCCCATCCACATCCCTCTAGTAACATCACAATCATTTGATATTGATGTTTTTGATATTGAGCTCACCTCATCTCAAAATGCTGCACAAATATATGGTTAAAATTACAGTCCTAACAAGTCTAGTGGGAAATACCTGTGCAGCTGTTGAACGCAGCATATGCGCCACAACATGGTATCGGTTGTTAATAAACTTACCTCAGAAGTCCATTAGGTTCAATATAAAAAGATAGGGTAAATGGTGCCATTAGTTACATTTTTGTGATTTTTGTCTGGGATTGCATGGTTTAATTGAACAGAGTTTGGTTTGGAGTTTTGTTCAATTTGAAAAGCAGTTAAAAGGTCAATAATTTTTAAACATACGATCTGTATTGTACTTAATTTACCTCCTAATTTGAATGATAAAAGATTTTAAATTTTGGTCTCATTGTCTGGTAGTTAGGATGGCAAATGATGCTGTGCTAGAAGTTGATTGTTTTCTGTTTGAGGATCCTGCATCAGTCACTAGCAGATGGGCTATTTTTTTGTCACCTGACATGTCAAATAGAAACTTCTTTCCCCCAGGTTATCCTGTTCTTGATAATGATAGTCATGCGCAAGCGAGTAGCTCTCACCATTGCCTTGTTCCACGTGGCTGGCAAGGTCTTCATCCACCTGCCGCTGCTAGTCTTCCAGCCATTCTGGACTTTCCTTGCGCTCATCCTGTTTTGGGCCTACTGGATCATGGTCCTGCTGTTCCTTGGCACTACAGGTATGTGAACATTGCTTGTTTCAAGTAGACTTTACTATCTTCTTGGAGGGCTTCAGGTATTAGTAGTTAAAATTGGGGGGCAAACCTACAAGAAGAATCTTGGTGAGCTCCTATGTGATTGTGCTCCCTGCTGTAGTGACTTCAGTGCTTTTACTGGGTACTGTAATCCTGATGGATATCATAAGTGTGTCTGTGTGCCTAAATTGATCCTAGGGGTGAAGGCATTGCTTCATGACCTATGTGGGGCCTTCTGCCATTATTTTACCCCTTTGATGCAAGAAGGGCTAGCAAACAGGAAACAGGGCAAGCAGTTTGTAGGCAGCTCGCTGGTCAGTTTGCAGGCCAGTTGCATGTCCCCGTCCCTCCCTTTGAGGCGAGAGCCTTTCAGCTTGGTGTGAGGAAGGAGGGAAAAAGGAACGCATTGGGGCCAAGCAACAGTAAACAGGCCAGCTTTCAGGTGAGTTTGCTAAGAAAGGTGGGCTTAGAAGAAGGGCAGTAAGAGAGAGGAGGCAGATTAAGAGACTCAGGGAAATGGCTGGAGGCTGTTGGAGTGCCAGAACCACAGCCACTACTTCTTCTTGCACCTGTGAGGTTTCTATCCAGGCAGAACCATGCATCATCAAGGCTTCCACTGAGGTCCAGGTTTGGCACTATGGGGACTGCGGCTTGCAGGTTCCTTCCAGTGATAGCTATGTTGGCGGGGTGCCTGTGATGTGAGCGGTGCCTCCTGGTGGTATCTCTCAGGAAACAGGCAAGAGAGCTACAGGAAGAGGTGATGAGGCTCCGGAGCATCCTCCACCATGAGTTCATCGATTCGATGCTGGAAGAGACCTCTGGGACTGTGGGGGAAGAACTGCCAGAGGTAACGCTAGAGAAAGGAGAGGACATGGACTCCCAGGAAGGTGGAAGCTGGAAGCTTGTGACCTCTGGCAGCAAGCAGAAATCTTCATCTCCACCTGCAGCAGTTTGCCTGGAGAATAGATATGGAGCCCTAGAAACAGAGGTTGAGGAGCATGTTCCATTAATGGAGGAGGACAGGCCAGGCCTCCCCAGGGTGGGAAGGATTGAGATGACTGCCACCAAGAAGAAGTGGCAGGTGGTGGTGGTTGGAGACTCCTTTCTGCAGGGTACAGAGGGATCCACCTGCCGACCTGACCTGTTGTCTCGGGAAGTCTGTTGCTTGCCCAGATCCAAGGTGTCACGGAGGGATTACTGAGACTCACCCAGCCCTCTGACTACTACCCCATGCTGCTTATCCATGTGGGCACCAATGATACTGCCATGGGAGATTCTGAGCAGATCAAAAGTGACTACAGGGCTCTGGGTGCCAGTGTGAAGGGGACAGGGTCTTGGGTGGTGTTCTCTTTGATCCTTCCAGTCAAGGGAAAGGGACCGAGTAGGATCGGGGTGCATCCTGCAGATCAATGCCTGGCCGCACAGGTGGAGTTGCCAGCAGGGCTTTGGCTTCTTTGACCACAGGGTAATGTTCCAAGAATAAGGATTACTAGGAAGAGAGACAATCCACCTGATGGAGAGGGAAGAGCATCTTTGCAGAAAGGCTCGCTGACCTAGTGAGAAGGGCTTTAAACTAGGTTCACCAGGGAATGGAGTCCAAAGCCCTGAGGTTAATGGGGAAGTCGGTGACCTGGAGCAAGTAGAAAGGGGCAACAGGGGAGAGGTGTTCTCATTCTTCCTGAAAAATTGGGGCAATAAACCAGTCACCTCAGGTGTCTGTACACGAATGCATGGAGTCTGGGAAGCAAGCAGGAAGAATTGGAAGTCCTCACACAGTCAAGGAACTATGATGTGATTGGAATAACAGAGACTTGGTGGTAGCTCGCATGACTGGAACACTGTCATGGATGGGGAAAAACCGGTCAGGAAGGAAAGGCAGGGGAGGGAAGAAGAGGAGGAGGAGTTGCACTTTATGTAAAAGAGCCATATGAATGCTCAGAGCTCCAGTATGAAACTGGGGGTAGACTTCTTGAGCATCTCTGGGTTAGGGTCAGAGAAGAGCGCAACAAGGGTGATGTCTCCCATAACATTCTTGCAGGCAAGCTAAGGAAGTACAGGCTGGATGAATGGACTGTAAGGTGGATAGAAAACTGACTGGAGCATCGGGCTCAGAGGGTAGTAATCAATGGCTTAATGTGTAGTTGTTAGTCGGTATCAGGTACATTGCCCCATGGGTCAGTCCTGGGGCCAGTTTTGTTCAATATCTTCATCAACAACCTGGAAGATGGCATGGAGCGCACCCTCAGCAAGTTTGTAGATGACAACAAGCTGAGGGGAGTAGTAAATACGCTTGTAGGGCTAGGATTCAGAGAGACAAATTAGAGGATTGGGCCAAAAAAAATCTCATGCAGTTCAACAAGGACGAGTGCAAAGTCCTGCACTTAGGACAAAACAATCCCATGCACCAGTACAGGCTGGGGGCCTACTGGCTAAGTAGCAGCTCTGCAGAAAAGGACCTGGGGGTTACAGTGGGCAATAAGCTGAATATAGCCAACACTGTGCCCTTGTTGCCAAGATGACAAACAGCATACTGGACTGCATTGGCAGGAGTGTTGCCAGAAGCTCAAGGGAAGTGATTATTCGCATCTATTCAGCACTGGTGAGGCCACATCTGGAGTACTGTGTCCGGTTTTGGGCACCTAGCAGATGATGGTAGTGAACTGACCCCTTGCTTTGTAGCACTCAAGGATTCCTCTCCTCCCCATGCCAGGAGAATACTCAGCTGTCACTTCAGTGCAGCTTCAAGACCGGACTGAATTTCCTTTTGGTTATGCTTATGTCCTTGTATTCTTATGTTATTGGTTGCCTCATGGGTTTCCAGACTTGTAGAACACCAGAAAAGCACATCAAGGAATCATTTAAGTTTAAAATTAAAACAGGCAGGGAATGGAGAATAGCATTATGTTTTTATATTAGGTTATTTGGACTTTCTCATAAACTAGCCTTTTAAATGATGTGCAGATTTTAGAGAGGGGATGATTGGAAATATTCCAAATTTGGCCTTTCATTCTCTTATTACTTTATCATTGTCTTGGGAAGGACCTGAGATCAGCATCAATGCAAGTGCTGCTTTCCCTTTCTCTTGGCGCACATTTGCTGTTTGGAACCTATTTGTATTCAGCTTTGCTGCAGTTGTTACCAGCAAACAGTTTCTTGCAGGGCCCGATGTACCATCAGCAGACTGACAAAGTGCAGCCAAATGCACAGTGTAAACAAACAAGCAGTGGAGAGATGCATTATTCCTGTGATTCCTTTCTGTTACAATGATCCTGGGGTTAGGTATAAAAATAGTATGCATATGCGAATGTCATCTTCAGGCTGATGATATTCTTTTTAAGATTTCTGCAGAAATCTTAAAGTAGCTTCTCTGCATAGACTGTATTCCTTCAGATATATAGGGTGCACTGTTTAGAATCTTATTTTTTTTTTCCAAGTGGCCTTCATATCAAATTCAAGTAAATGCAGAAGCCCTGTATGTACCAAATAAATTGTATTCTTGTAAGTGTGTCTTCATTTGATTTTTCATTTTTTTGGAAATTGTGAGTTTGAAAATTTGGGTTCATCCTATATTTGAAGGATTTTGGTATGCTGAATGATATGGTGTCTGTTTAAGAAGAAAAAAAGACTTGAAAATACTGCATGCAGTATATAGGAATACAGCAAAATACATGGAAATAATATGTGTATGCAGTGTGAGCTCTTCTTTTACTCTAGGCCCATAACTTTGTAGTTCTTGATTTATTTATTTTTATATACTGTCTGTGACCTTTAGCTTTACTATCACATTACAATCTTTCCATTTAATTTCCATTTTTTTAATTTTAGAGCAGGGGTTGGCAGCTTACAGTCTGTGGGCTGAAAGTGGTCCATGGAGTCATTGGATCTGACCCATGCACCCAAAGGGGCTTTGGCAGCAGGGTTTTTTTTTCTGTGCCCCAGCCAGGCAGCTGAGGGTTTAGCAGCAGGGGTTTTCATTCGTGTCAGGCCACTGCTGGGCAGTGGCTAAGTGGCAGCAAGAAGCAGAAGCAGCCGGGTCCTAATGCTAGCCCATCATGACATGAGCTAGATCATTCCTGTTTGCTGTCCCAAAAAGGTTACTGGCTGCTGTTTTAGAGGAAAAGGTTAAACAGTCCATCAAAGCTGATCTAAAATTGAAAGCAACATACGCGTGCTAGTCAGTACATCAATGGATAACTGCAGGGTTAGGAAAGCACATGTGCATCACAGAGCATCTTCCCAAAAAGCAGTTGCACTGTCACCCATTTTCCATTGTATCGTGTCTCAGATATTCAGATAGTATTTTTGGTCTTGTCATGGAGATGCTTCTCAATATTGAGAACTTTTTACTCACCAATTCTCAAGCAAGAGGTCAGGTCCTGCAAATTACTGAGGTGCCAAGGTGCATGTGACCTCCACAAACTCACTAGGGGTTGATATAGGGAAACGTTCCTGCCTGAATTGAGCAGCTTTTAGGAATTGGACCTAAAAATTCAACTCCTTTCAGTTGCTTCTGTACAAAAAATATGGCAATAACTTTTTAACTAGAAAATTTATATTTTATTTGTTCAATAAAGGAAATAAATATTTCAAAAATTTACAAGGATTTGGAAATGGGGGGTGTTAAAGAAACTTGTGAAATTTGAAATGCAGCATCAACTGTTGTATAAATGATAACTATTATAACACCTTTCAAATCACACAACTATTTTGCTATACCTCTAGGAAATATTTTGGATCCATGTTCTGGATTTTTTTAACTGGGACAAAGCTAATAGAATTCACATCTTCCCAGGTTTTGCTATTTTACCATTCTCATTTTAATTTTTAATTGTTATGAAAAATGCTGCATGCTACATTAAGAACCATTAAGTTGGTATTTTTCTTTCATGTGAAAATAGAGTAGGTTCCAGTTCTGTCAGTTGATATCTGTGGGTGAATTCCTGTACTTACATGAATCCAATTGCAGGATGAGGCCAAAGTCTGTATTTTACTAATGGACACTGGGGCCATTTTAATTGACTTTGCAGCCTGATTCTGCATTTATTTAATGTCATGTACTAATTAGTCCTATCAAGGTCAGTCGGACAAAGTGTTTTGTACTAAAACAAAGCATATTTAAACCCATACTCCCTGCCTCCAGAACACACTGCTGCTGGTGTTGTATGCAAGGCCAGGGTGCCCTCGGTCAGTGGGGTAGAGCTTCAGTCTTGTTGCACATTCATCAAGGAAATGCACGTCTGTATGAAGGGGGTGTTTTTTTGCAGTGATAGGGCTGTAACTCCTAGAGCCCAAAATGTGTAAAATTTTAAAAAATGAGCGAAAAGAAACCTACTTTTTTTTAAATAATCAACTTTTCCACTAGAAAAAAATATTTAGACAGTGCTGCCCGTTTCCAAGAAAACGTGTATTTCTTTCATACAAGTATCAAACCAATTGTAAGAGGTTAAAAAATACAGTGCTATGTGAAAACACTAATGGCTTTCAAGTTGAATTTATGTTATGTACCTGTTATGTCCTCACCTTCTGTATTCCTGAATCTTTCCAGCTGTTTGCATCACTTTGTGATAGGTGGGATGAAACTCTTCAGTGAGTGCTAATGCTTTTTGAAATAGAGCATTGCCTAGGGAGCATCTGACACACGATGTCAGTCAGTGTATGCGAAAATACTGTTCACATTAGACAAGCCTGTGGAATTCAAAATGCATGAAATTTTACAGCAAAAATCTCCAAATTCTGCTCTTAGTGGGCTTTGTTTTCTAGCAAATAAATTTAATCTGCAAATAGAGACCATATATGTATAGATACCTGAATCATTAAGAAACAAAACTGATCATTAATGTTGGGTGTTTAATCCTAATTTAAATAAAAATACCAAAGAAGGATTAAAAACTCTTCTTTGTGGTGACAGAAAATTCAGAATGACTCGGCTTTCCTGCAGTTGCATTTCAGTAAAGGAGACTGTTTCAGATTTTTGCTATTTTGGAGGATATTGTGTGCTCAGGAGAACTTTTAAATCTATCCTTTTGCACATTTATTAATATGGCTGATCCAAAAGCATTGTTTCCAGTATTAAGTGCCCTGCTAAATTTAACATAGTCCTTTTTTAGTAGGGGGATGTTTAGGTCCATCAATTATAGTGCACAGTTAGAAGTATAATAAGCATTTTCATCTCTCTTAGTTGATATTGTAAATACTTTATTCCTTCTGGCCATGGTTTGTTCCTAGGTAGCCCTGTCTCCAATGAACAAGGATTTGTGGAGTTCCGGGTTTCGGGCCCTCTGAGATACATGTGGTGGTACCATGTAGTGGGGCTGATCTGGATCAGCGAGTTCATCCTTGCCTGTCAACAAATGACTGTGGCAGGGGCTGTTGTGACGTACTATTTTACAAGGTAAGAATTTTCCAGGCAGTTTTATTTTGAGAGATGTAGTAGCTGAATCGTCAGAAATAACTGGGGACAGAATTTGTGGTGAAATGAGCAGATGTGTTCTGTCTAGAAACTGAAAAGTAATCAGTGCTCTTAAAATTTTCCAGCAGCTCCTATAATAGGTAGGGACCCACCAAAATTGTGATTTTGAGAATTTCACAAAAATTGGGCAATGCCTACAAAATCCGTGGGGAAACAAAAACTTACTGAAAATAAAATGCTGGCTCCCCAGAGGCAACCAGCAGTCTTCGTGGCACTGTGGCCTGACTGCACAGCCCACTGCGGAGAGATGGGGAGGGGGGCTGGCAGCACGAAGGGGAGCCACAGATGGCTGCCACTCCCTTGCTGCTGATTGGCTGAGAGGGCTGCCTGCCATGCGGCGCTGCCCCCCTCCATTAATTGGCAGTGATTAATTGGGGCTGCATGATGGACAGCCCTTGCAACCAATCAGCAGTGAGGGGTGGGGCCACCAGGGTCTCTTGGTCAATCAGAGGTGTGGGAGGGGGCCCCCGTGATCAGCCTGTGAAAATGGCAGCTGGCCCTGCAGTCTCCCTGCAAAATCAGCTGGCTGCCTCCCTGAGTTGGGTAGACCCTTAATAGATAGTTGAGCTGGTTATGTGTTGTATTAAAGATGTTTTTTAGCTACTGCACTTTTGTTTGCCTCCTGTGTCATCCTGATAAAGGCATGAAAAAGTGTTTAAAAAAAAAAAAAAAGTGTGTCCTGATAGTCACCTTTTTAATATTAGAGTTGATGAACTCTATACAAGTTAAAAATAATTGGTACTGATTGGCTTTGGTCATTTAATTGAAAAATGTCCTTTTTAATTATTTACACTTACTTCATCATTCATTTTATCATCTCAAGATTACCAGAAGTCCCAAAAGAGCCATCATTGTCATATAAATTCAGGCAAGATTATATGCCAGCATTAAAGTGATGGAAAATATATTTATTAAATAAATCCCTATGTGCTGTCACCATGCAGGTGTCCTAATCTGTAAATCATGGTAATGGCCACAGCTCTCATAGATATTAGAGGGAGATGCATCTCGTATTGTTAGGAAAATAAAGATTAAATTACGTTGTCAAACCTGCCCTCCCCACCCTCTCCAAGTACTCAAAATGCATCTGAGCTTTATGCCTTTTTAGTGTTTGAGGCTTTATGCTGTGCACTTGACATATTTTTAAGCTTTCTTCTGCTACTGTGAGACACAAAAATTTACATTTAAAAGAAGCTGGAAGCCAAGGTTTTTCTGTAATCACAGGACTCTAGGAGGCAAGGATTTAGGATGACATTCATTATTACATGCTCAATATTCATTAGCATGTGCAGTACTGAAATGGTACCTGTTGTTGTTGGTAACTTAGTAATATTGATTAAAGAAATAAATGCTGATGCTAGTGTTCTTAACTCTCATCTTGTTCTCTTTTATATAAAAATACATTTTTAAACTGAAATATGAAACCTAATAGTTCACAGTATATTGGTTACAGAAATCTGCATGCTGACAATTTGATGATTCATTTTAACTTTTCATTCCAAAGGGTCTCAGAGTAATTTGCAAACTACTGTGGAAAAGGCAGCTGTCCCTAAAGCTGAAGGTAGTTGGAATAAGGGAGGAAAAATGTGATTTAATTTAAACCCTACTCCAGTTAAAAGTGCACGGATGTAGTAGTGTCAGTGTTCATACAGATAAGACAGGGCTTCACTTTAAAAAGTGTTTACAATTAAAGATATCTTACATAAACACCTCCAGTGATATCCAGTAACCAGTCTATCCCTTCGGTGCTGTTTTTAGGGCCTGTTTCAGAAATGTGCGGGTTTTAAAAGTCTGTGTACAGATATTTTTTTAAAGGATTCAGTTCAAATAATGAATGTTAAAATTGGTTCATCTTTGTAATTGAAACTGTTATATGGATTCCATTTGGCTCCTTTTCTACGCTAATCTGCTAAAAAACATCAAAAGGCTAGGATTAATTTATTGTGGAGATAGAAAGTCTGTCATTTTACTAATGACAGAGTCCTCCAGGATGGCATTGAAGTACATTTGTGAAACCATTAGAAGAAGTTTCAGTGATGTAATCTAGTAAATAATAAAATCAGACTGATAAATGAGCTAGGAAATACAGAATTGGGAGGAATAATCTTGCACACAAATGGATATGGACTAGATGATTTAGCAGGTCTTTTGCATCTCTCCATCTGTGAATATGTGCTCTACATTACCTGAAGGTAAATGATTTTGCTCTTAACTGTTCCCTATCTATCATCCCTTACTGGGGATTTTATTTTAAGTTACTAAGTATCTGTTTCTCTCTATTACTTTTCTTCCTTCCATTTTAAAGTATGGTTCTACTCTGAAAAGTGACTGGTTAAAAATGAAACAAAAAAGGAAGATTTTTACCCTTAGCATCAACTCTGCACCCTCACAATGGACTTTTTGCATGCCAAGTAATATTACCTGTTAGGAAGTGTTGCAGACTAAATTATGCCCTCAGTTACACCTGTGCACATAGAAGAGGATGTTGATTTGTACCGCTATAAGTGATCAGAAGTAGAAAAATGATTCTCTTGGTGAAACACAAGGAGGGAGACCAGTAGACATGATATACCTTGACTTAACAAGGCTTCTGTTATGGTCTCCCACAACATCCTTGCAAGCAAGCTAGGGAAGTACAGGTTGGATGAATGATCTCTTAAAGTGGATAGAAAACTGGCTGGATCATCTGCTCAGAGGGTAGTGGCCAATGGCTCTATGTAGTTGGCAGCTGGTATCAAGTGGAGTATGCTATGGGTCAGTTCTGGGGCTGATTTTGTTCAATATTTTCATCAGTGATCTGGAAAATGAGGTGGAGTGCACCTTCAGCAAGTGTACAGATGACATCAAGCTGAGGGGAGTAGTGGATACACTGGTGGGTAGGGCTAGGATTCAGAGAGACCTCAACAAAATGGAGGGTTGGACCAAAAGAAATCTTACAAGATTCAATAAGGATAAGTGCAAAATCCTGCACTTAGGACAGAACAATCCCATGCACAGGCTGGGGACTGAATGGCCAAGCAGCAGTTCTGCAGAAAAGGGCCTAGGGATTACAGTAAGCTGAATACGAGCCAACAGTGTGCCCTTGTTGCAAAGAAGGCCAATGGCATGCTGAATGGCATTAGTAGGAGTGTTGCCAGCAAATCAAGGGAAGTGATTCTTCTTCTCTATTCAGGACTGATGAGGCCACGTCTGGAGTATTGTCCAGATTTGGGGCCCCCACTACAGAAAGGGCAGATTGGAGAGAGTCCAGTGTAAGATAGTGAAAATGGTTTGGACACATGAACAGAGCTGACACACAGATTTTTCCCCTTTTGCAAACAGCGCTCTGCAGGCTGACTGAGTTGAAGCCTGGAACAAGCTACTTGCAAAACAAGTGCGAAACCCTAAGCCTGGTCTGGAAGGGGGAAGGATCGGGGGCAGACCTTGAGAATCTGAGATTAGCTAGGGCTGGCTCAGACTCGCTTTGCCTCCTGCAGACTTTGGGGTAAGTAGGGCCTGAGGAACTAGGGCCTGTGGTGGCCAGGGGCAGCTGAGGGGCCCTTCTGGCAAAGACAGGGGGGGGGGGGGGGGCGGGGGGGGGCCCTTCTGGCAAAAATTGGGGGGGGGGGGCAGCTGTGGGTTGGGAATGAGGGAATGAGGGGGGCCCGTGATTTCCTAGTTCCTGCATGGCTTCTGGGCCTTATTTTGCGGGTTTCTGGGCCCACTGATTGGCCCTGCAGGAAAGTTGGGGCAAGGGAAGCCTGGTGACAGTCAGGGCAAGCAGAAGGGAGAAGGGGAAGGAGAGGTGGGAGTGGGGCACAGCAGGGGCCACCCATGGGGTCAGGTGTGGTCTGCCTCAGCTGTCTTTTAGCTCCTGCCAAGCAGGGATTGCTGCCACCTACCTGCTGCCCTCATGTGAGTCCCCAGCCTGCTGCAGTCCCCACGCCGCTACCCCTGGGAGCTTATTGCCCAGATGGCAGTGGCAGGCACATCAGCGTGCTCCGGGCCAGTAGCTCACAGGCTGGGCTGGACTACCATGGTGCATCCTGGCAGAGCGGCTCTGGGGACAGGTGGGAGCCCTGGGTAGCATGCAGGAGCCAGTTAGAGCTGCAGTGTGCCCACAGCCCCACTCTACCAGGATGCACTGCACTGCTTGCGCTGTGTTCATTGCTGCCATCTGGAACCATTTGGACGTGAGCGCCCAGGAGAGCAGGGCAGGAATTGCAGTGGGCCAGGGACTCGCATGTGGGCAATGGGTGAGTGTCAGCAGTCTCTGCTCAGTGGGGGCTAAAAGGCAGCTGTGGCAGATACCACCTGGCCCTGAAGGTGGCCCCTGCTGCATCCCCATCCTGTTCCTCCTCCCTCTTCCCCTCTTCTTCCTTTCCCTCTTGCTCTCTCCTCCCTCCTGCTTACCCTGTCTGCTGCCAGGCTTCCCTTGGCTGGCGAGGGCAGCAAAACATGGGACACAAAGGCACTGGCAGGGTTGGGGGTGCTGTGGCTTGGGAGTGAGGGGCAATGGCTGGCGCAGGGCACCAGCATGTCTGAACTGCTCAGTGCCACAAAGCAGCAAGGGGGACAGAGCCACAGTTGGACCTGAGTCCTGGTGCAGGGGGAGAACTGCTGCCAGGAGGGAGCGAGAGGGGGGGGGCTGTGGGTAGGGAGTGAGGCGCACCAACAGGGCTGGGGAGGGCTGTGGCTTGGGAGTGAGGGACATGGGCATATCAGGGCTGCTCAGCATCCCAAAGCAGCAGTGGGGGTGGGCAGCTGCTGTTGGACCCGCATCCTCAGGAGCAAAGAGGGCAGGAGCTCTGATTTTCCAAGATGAAAACAAAATCAAATTCTAAAGTATATAGGTATTTATAATTTATTTTTTACAATGATTGAGGCACTGCTAGGCTTCCAAATTGCTTTAAAATTGTAAATATATCAATAAAACATTGTTTAAATGATACTTCTATAAGTAGTGGTGTTTCATTTTAATCATTGAAAAATGAGGATTTGGGGGTTTTCAATTAGAGAATTTGGGGATTTTTTTTTTTTTAAACAGAGAAAACTAGGGTCCCTGCACATGACTTTGAGAAGAGGCTGAGGGAACTAGGCTTATTTAGTCTGGAAAAGAGAAGACTGAGAGGGGATTTAATAGCAGCCTTCAACTACCTGAAGTGGGGTTTGAAAGAGGACGGAGCTAGACTTGTCAGTGGTGGCAGATGACAGAACAAGGAGCAATGATCTCAAGTTGCAGCAAGGGAAGTTTAGGGTGGATATGAGGAAAAGCTCTTTCACTAGGAGGGTAGTAAAACACTGGAACAGGTTACCCAGGGAGGTTGTGGACTCTCCATTCTTGGAGGTTTTTAAGACCCAGCTAGACAAAGCCTTGGCTGGGTTGATAAAGTTCAGGCTTGTCCTGCTTTGAGCAGGGGCTTGGACTAGATGACCTCCTGAAGTCCCTTCTTTTTATGATTCTAAGGAACAGAGTCCAGCTGACTCCGTACTAATAGGGGCAGATCATCATAACAATTTATGCTTCAGTACTTACAGAGAGAGTGATGTCACAATTCAGAATAGCTTTCTCTCAGTTCAGAGGAGATATTTGATTATTAAAACACTCATAGTTTTAATATTAATTCTTTGATACTGTTACTTTTAAGTATTTTCTGAATTCTTATAAACATCTCTTTCACTAAGTGCTGAATAGAGTTGCTTTTGAGAGGGAAATAAGGATGGCTTGCTTCAGAAGAACTAAAGATATGAAAAGTTGGAAGGAATTTCTTTTTCAAAGCAGTGTGAGAAGACTTTGTGCATTCAACTTCCTTATAAATGCACACACTCTTATGGCAGCAGATTTTTTTAAGGCTTAGTTGGTTCTATGGAGATACGAGTGCAAAGCTTCGGGCGCTGATTCGGCCCAATTCAGCAGTCGAATCTCCGAATCCGAATCAAATCAGGAGACCCTTTAATCTCTCTGAATCGAATCAGAACCCAACGAATCGAATCACTGTCCCCCAATTCGGGCTGAATCCAAATCGAATATGGCCCATTTCGCACAACCCTAGTAAGTGGCTATATTAAAAATACAGAGGGTCTGAGTTTGTGGAATTACTATTGATGTGCTTTTCAAGTATCCACTTAAAGTTTTCAGTAAATAAAACTTGCAACAAAATAGGACGAGAAATCTTAATATAAAAAGTTATGGCTGAGTGGTAATAGAATTGTACAAAACTTGGACTGGAAAGAAGCTCAAAGGGTCATCTTGTCCAATCCCTGCTCAAGACAGGATAATCCCTAAGGCATCCCAGATGGACGTTTATCTAACTTTTACTTAAAAACCTTCAATGATGGAGATTCTGTAACCTTTCAGGTAATCTGTTTCAGTGCTTCACCACTCTCATAGTTAGAAAGTTCTTCCTGATGTCTAACCTAAATTTCCCTTAGTGCAATTTTAAGCCCATTGCTTGCCACATCCCCAGTGAACACAGAGAGCAGTTGATTGTCGTCTCTTTGTAATAATCTTTTTTTATTTGAAGACTGTTATCAAATCCCGCTTCAGTGTAAGCTAAATAACCTCACTTTTTCCAGTCTTTCCTCACATACAATGTGTTTTAGACCTGTAATCATTTTTGTTGCTTTCCTCTCGATTCTCTACAATTTTCCCATATCTTAAAGCATGATGCCCAAAACCGGACACAGTATTTCAGGCAACACTTCACCAGTGCTGGACAGGGTAGAATAATCTCTTCTTGTAACATGCATATGTGGCAGTTCTGTTAAAACAACCTAGTATGCTGCTATTGGCTATTGTTTTGCAAAAACTGCTGCTTGCAGTCTGCTATAGCCTCCAGATCCTGTCGGTAACACTGCAGCCTAGTTAATCGTTCCCCAGTTGATATTTATGCATTTGGTTGTTTGCAGTATTTCACATTTGTCATTGTCAGTAATCTGGAAGACCACTTTTCCAGATTACTAGCATTCAAAATAATATAGATAATGTTCTCTGTAGTGCCTGCCACCACACCCAGTTTAGTGTCCTCTGCAGATTTACAAAGTATCACTCACTTCTGTCCTCCAGGTCATTGGTGAAAATCCTGACCAGCACTTTCAGAACAGAGCCCTGAGGGACTGGACTTTATCCATCTTCCATATTTGACCATGAACCACTGAGGACTGCTCTGAACACTAATAATCAACCAATTATGCATCTGCATCATCCTTATAGTAGTTTCATCCCAACCGTAGTTACTGCTAGTGGCTACTGTTTGGTTCATTTCTCTTTCTCTGTTTTTAAGAGCTTGAATTAGACACTCATAAAAGTGATGAGCTTGAATTCACTGGTTAGATATAACTATAGTATGGGTAATTACTACTTAAAGTCCTTGTGTACCTCTCTTGATTCTTCCTCCTCCTCTTGTTCTCAAAGTAGAGCCAAAACTGCAACTTTCCAGTGCTCTAGGCAGTGTGAACAGCATCCACCACGGACTAGAATTAGGCTCTGATATTCCTGTTCACATATTAATTCCATAGGGATTTATCTGTTGCTGTTTAGCCTGGTGACATTAAATCTAAATTGATCACTTTACTTCATCCTATTTCTCTGATAATTTTCCACAGGGAGAAAAGGAATCTGCCATTTACTCCTATTTTGGCATCAGTAAATCGTCTGGTGTGTTATCACCTGGGAACAGTGGCAAAAGGTTCCTTCATTATCACATTAGTGAAGATACCACGAATGATCCTTATGTATATTCACACCCAACTCAAAGGAAAAGTAAGGAAAATGGAAACCTATTTCTTCTTACTGTTGAAACAACAGCCTTCAGATGGTTAAATGTGATCCTAAGTTCCTTTGTACTTGTATTTTAAGGTGTGATTTTTGGAATGGTTGGGCCCTTACAGTTATTTGTATTCTATGGTATTTAGTGTTTTCTTAGATCCTTTGTCTTTTGTTACTATTAGTATTATTTTACAATACATGCTGAGATCTTCTGTTGTAATGTTAGGAAAATGCTTGTGCTCGCTGTATGCTGAAAGCCTGCATCTGCTGCCTTTGGTGCCTAGAAAAGTGCCTGACTTACTTAAATCAGGTAAGATGATTAAATATTTGGGTTTTTAAGTCAAAGGCTGATAATATATCAAATTCTCAGGAAGGCTGAGTTTGCACCTGAAAGTGTTCTAGCTTTTTCCTTACTCTGACATATGCTAAGTTGTACTTTGGAACCTGTCTGAACTGACCCTGGGTGTTTTAATTCCAGTAATGGGGATATAACTGAAGGTACATAGTGATCCCACTGAGAGCCATTACATTAGTCTTCATTTACAATGCTAAAGTGAAAAATTGTCAGTATTCATCTTTCTGGACATCTTGTTCTTTCGAAATGAATCCTGTAATCAGCTCTCAGTGTTATAGCAGGTTTGTTTCACTGTGGAATACAATCTCCTTGACACTCACTCCCCAGGCACATTTAAACTTGAAAATACATTTTCTGTAGTACAAGTGAAGATTTTAAAAAAATATTTGAGTATTACACGTTTGAGAAAAAAGCATGTCTTAATCTTAAATTAAATAAGTCATCCTTGTCTTAAAGAGGGAAGCCTACTGTGAGTTGTGACAGATAGCTAGTCACATCTATTTCTGAATATCTACTTTTCAGACAGTTGTGCTGCCATTTATTAATATACTATTTATTTCTTTTACTATTTTCAGTTTCTTTTTGCATTTGAGATTAACATTTATCTGTGTAGTTCCTTTGTCTGATTTCACAATCCTAAGTATTTTTGAACCCAGCTATTTTTTAAATGAAACCCCTTTCCCGTCTAGGCAGAATAAAATTGAGTGGAGTTTTTTGGACATTATTCAAGAAAGCTGGAGCGTTCTGGGTCCTGATGATCATGATATGTAGTGTGCTACTGCATTCAAAGTGCTTTTATAAACAGTAGCCCATCTGCCCTAGAGTTCATTTCACATGTAAGGCAACTGAGGCAGAAATCCTGTGTGATTTACTGAACCCAAGAGAAAATGGGTTTCTGAGCCAGAAATAGGATTTGTGAATTCATATTATCCAGTCCTGTGAAAAACCACTAAATAAAGCTTTTGAAAAACATTTCTCTTAAAGCAGGGGTGAGCAAAATATGATCCACAGGCCAGATTCAACCCGCCAAGGGATTTTGTGTAGCCCACAGTGGGTCCCTGGCCAGGTGTCGGGGGAAGCCCGGGCTGTGGCATTTGAGGCTGGTCCCACTGCCTCTAGGTGTATGGGGGAAGGGGGGGGCTTAACTCTGCCCAGTTGCCACTGCCAGTCTGCCCTGCACCCCCTACTGGGAGTGCCAGATGGAGGGGGCAGGCCGGTAGGGTCTCCATGGAGACTGGCCTGGGACTCCAGCAGGCAGGGTGAACTCAGCCAGGCAAATGGAGTTGGGCTGCAGGTAGGTGGGCAGGAAGCGGCATCCAGACCTGGGGCAGAGCTACAATCCACTCCCTGAATGTCCCTGCAACAGGCACCAGTTCCAGGCTCAGGGGCATACAGAGAGCAGATCGCAGCTCTGCCCTGGGCCCTGGCCTTGCACTGTCACCACCCCACAATCCCAGACCCAGCCCTGCCTGCCTGTCCTGCTTCTGCACTGTGCCCTGCCTGCAGGGGTCCTTGGCCAGTCTCCATGGGGGGGACCCTACCTGCCCACTCTGTCCAGCGCCCCCAGCAGTGGATGTGGGGCGGATGGCCTGGGGCCAGATAAAAACCAATTGCCACCCTCACCCCTGCACCAAACTGGGCCAGCACACGCTCCCTGCCCCCCTCCACTGCCCACAACAGCTCACTGAAACTTCTTAAGTGACCCTCCAGCCCAAATAGTTGCCCACCCCTGTCTTAAAGCATCAGTAGATTCCTTGGAGGTTCTAGACTAGACGTGATTCTGATTCACTCTAAATAAACTTGATTCATTTTGAGTTGTCTTGATGAGTATCCTCATTAAAATATATGATTCTTGAATATTTGTCTTTGCTCCCCTTGACTTTCTTGTTCAATAATACTGGACAGAATTAGAAATGCTGGCTATTCAAACATGTAGGGAGAAGCTTTTTAGCCCATATTATCCTTATTATTTCTTGATCTTTTTTGTTTTTGTCCAGTTACTTTGGTAGTGATGTCACTGCCACCACCGCTCCTGCATTGTGTTTTAATTAGGTTTTGAATATAAAGCTGGCAAATGCCAGAAAGATGAGCTGCAAGAAATGGTTGTTTCCTACAACATATGGTTCTTGATCTGCTGATACTGTGCTCTTCAATTTAGCCTCAAAGTGTGTGCTGAGTGGCTCAATGGCCAGCAGAAGCCCTTGACCCCTTTTTTAGTTTTCAAAACAGTTGGGAGCAGGGAGAAGTTTTTTAAATGTAGAATACTTTTTTTGTGCACAGTTCCTCACCTGATCTTTGGATGGGGCAGATTCTCTTGAATTGACAGTCATACAATATCATTTCTTGCTTAGTTTTCACCTTGGTAAGTGTCCTATCCAATCCAGTATGTTCTGCTGTGGAAAAGGGTAGTATAAGCAATGACTTGGTAGGGACCTCCCCATAGTAGATACTAGACAAGAATTGTGGGGAGTTTTGGAGAGGAGACTGAGCATCTGTAAATTAGCCTTCATTTTGCTCCTTCCCAGAATGCATATACAGCCACAGCTATCAACAGCACCAACTTCTGCACCTCTGCAAAGGACGCATTTGTCATTCTAGTGGAGAATGCTTTGCGAGTGGCTGCCATAAACACAGTGGGAGACTTCATGCTCTTCCTAGGAAAGGTAAGTCTAGGGGGCTTCATTGTTATGGACACTGGAACAAGTCTTACCCTGCCTGCTAGCTGAAACCTTTTTCAGCCATAGTTTGAATTCTAGACACAACCTCTTTGTTTTCTACACTTGCCCCATCACTGTCCCCCATTATATCCTGCTGCTTCCTATTAGGAACACAATTTATAAGGAACAAGCCAGGAGAGAGGAATGCGAGGGGAACCTTTCTAGGGCTGTAGGTGAACCTGGTCAGAATGCATCACCTGAAAATTCCAGCTTTTTATGGGAAAGCAGAAACCCAGAGTTTTGTTTGCCACCTGCAAAAAAAGGGCCAGAAGTGTTAGAGACTTTGGTTGGTTTTCCAGTGTAAAAGCTACAATTGTAAGGAAACAGCCATTTCCTACAAATTTTGTTGAGTCAAAAAGGCAAATTTCCTGTCCAAACCTCCTCTCTTCCCAAAATCTGACTTTTTTGGCCAATGTTGGCTATGGAATGGGATTGGAAGGTAGTGCATGGGGGTTGGTCCTGTGTTGAGGGGCTGTGAGTTGTCAGATTGGAAGGAGGAGGAACTGAAATGAAATATGCTGCAAGGGTTATAAGGTGTCTAAGGTGACTGGTGCTGTAGCTCAACACTTCAAGAATAAAAAAAGATACATTTTGTGAAAAGACAGAATTAAGTAATTTATTCCTGCACCTTGATGAATTCTGTACTCCTGTTTGCTAAAATGCTAATACCAGGCCACTAAACCTCTGTGGAATGAACTGCCTGTCTTCTGTACACTCATTAACTTGTATTAGATCAGACTACAGTGGGCTGAACTTCAAGTGTGGTTTTCTAATCCAGTACATAAACAAATCAATAAGGTGTGATGGGAATAAGCACCTAATGAAGATACCAGTGCCTGGGGCACATCTAAGTGCACATTTCCGTTTTCTGGAGGAAATGTTTCCTGGACATGTGCCAGGAAATGTCTCCCTGAAAAAATGGCATTTAAATCACTGGAAAAACACAGGGGTGACAGAGATGCTGAAATGAGCAGTGCAGAATACTAAACAATCGTGTCAGCTAAATGCTGCTGCCCTGCCAACCCAGCCCTTATTTCAACCTAATCCAGTGTCTGAATAATACAGTCGAGACTGACCTATTTTACAGTTTATTTTAAATGCAGAGATACAGGAACTTGTTCAGAAAGACTGCATTCCTTAGGGCCACATGCATTAGATGTTGAGAACTGGTAAGATATATAGATGTGCCCAACCCTGTTGTTAAAGTCACCATTAGAAAGAAGGATTTAGTGCAAGAATTAGTTCTCAGTTATTGTCATAGTGCAACCAGGAGAGAAGAGAATGAAATAGTGAAGGGCTGTTTTGGCTGAGTGTGGGCTGAAAAAAAATTTAAAAAAATAAAACAAACTTTGGTGGGTGAAGCTGGCTCTAGTGTGAATTAGCTTTGGGGAAGGGGTAGCATTCTATGCATAGGCTCAACCCTTGAAACCACACTGATCTATGGGTGCTGGACTCCCACCATGTGCTTTGCTTATTGCGTGGTGTGGGTGGAGCTCTAGTAACAGTGAGCGTCTCTGCAGTAGTTTGTTCTCTGCCTGAGGATGGAGAAATAATCAGGTTTTTGTGTGGTTCTCTACTCCAGGTCCTGATTGTCTGCAGCACAGGTTTGGCAGGGATTATGTTGCTGAACTACCAGCGGGATTACACAGTGTGGGTGCTGCCTCTCATCATTGTCTGCCTCTTTGCTTTCCTGGTTGCTCACTGCTTCCTGTCAATCTATGAGATGGTGGTGGATGTTCTCTTCTTATGTTTTGCAATTGATACAAAATACAATGATGGAAGCCCTGGCAGGGAATTCTACATGGACAAAGTTCTCATGGTAAGTTCCCTCACCTCTCGAGTCTAAGGAAACCACCCTTTATAAATTCTTCAGAGCAAGCTACCAAAGGCAGTCAACATAAAAAGGATGAAGATGGTGATTTTTCTAGTAAGAACTTTCTCTTGGATACAGCGAGGAAGGTTACACATTCAAATTCACTCTCAGATAGCCCCCACACTGGGGGGTTTCTTTTCCAAGACCGAAATGTGCCTTTGCTTACCTCACATACAAGAAACAGCAGCTCCCTGAAGCAGCTGAGCCAGAGGCTATGGAAATACAAATGAGTTTCCACAGGGTAAACTAATGTGCAAGCTTAGAGCATACCAGGTATTCTGTGGGCTTTTATGGTAAATGAAAGGTAGCTTGCCCTGTTTTCATAGTGGAGTAAGAGCATGCAGCTACCACAAAGTAGCTGACACTCTGAGTTCATGTCCTAGTTTACCTTGTGGTAACTTATTCCTGTACCCTTAGTTGCTATTAGCACCTTATTTGCTGGGGATAAAGTAAATAGCTGCATCACTAGTTTCTCAGTTTTTCTGTTCCTTCTCTCTCCCCCGCCCTCCCATCTGGTGAAGCTGAAAACAGATGTAAAAATCCTGTTCTTAAAACCAGAATTAAATTGAATGAATTTAGTGCTCAGAAAGAATTTCCTTGAGCTTTACACAGGGACCATAGAGTCCACTTTTTATCCCTGCAAAATGTGTTCTCAAGAACGTACAAGAAACAGACTCAAAGCAAATGATTCCAGACATTTGGAATACTTGCTGGCAGAGTGTTTCAGGGTCTTACTTTAACATCTCTAGTAAGGTACTACAGCACTTAGGATTTATAGTAAATAATTCTAACTAATACTGTTTCATGAAAATATAGCATGTTATCTAGAAAGATGGCATAGGTAGAATCGTTCTGATACTTTATCAGTCTGTAGCCAACAGTGGATCCAGGAGGTCTCACAAAATACTAGCAACATGAAAGGTAATAAGTCTGACTCCAAAATGCTTGCACCTTTTCATTAAAAATACTACAGAACAAACTCAGCTTGTGACATGTTTAGTAGTAACATATGATGCATAACTATTGTGATGGTATAACAAACAAGAGGGAAGGTGGTCTGTTGTGGAAGAGTTTTAAGAGTTTGTGTTCAGAGGGATAAAGGAAAACTAGAAAGTAGGGGTGCACCTATAGAGATTTGGGGGGCCGATACCAATAGCTGATTTTTAAGGAGGCATATTGGCCAATACTGATCTGATTTCCAATACAGCTGCATCCAGCTGGTAAGTTTTTGTTGTGATAAAAGGGAAGGGGGGAGGGGAGGGGCGTGATGGGGGCAGAGTAAGGCCCCCCGCAGTGAGAGAGGGGCTGGGGCTGAGGCTGGGGCTGCCCAGCCAGGGCAGGGTGGGCACAGGATGGAGCTGTGGTTCATCTGGGGGGTGCAGGGAGACGGAGCAGCTCCTGCCCAGGGGCTTCCCTCAGCTCTTCCGGGGGGGCGGTGGCAGTGCTGGGAGTTACAAATGAGTTCCCACAGGGAACTTAGCCCCACCCCGCAGGAATAGCCCAGTGCAGCCCCTTGCCCCAGCCAGCAGCTGCAGCCTACCATGCGTGCCCCACGCAGATCTGGGGCACCCCCTTCCTTTCCCCCTGTGCCTTCCCAGCATGCTTGCAGTGGCAGGAGCTGCTCCCCCTCCCCACGCTCCCTGGACGAGGACTCTGTCCCACGCCAGCCTTGCCCCAGCCCCACTCCCTCCCTCACTGCGGGTGATCTTGATCTGCCCCCCACACCTCTTCCCTCCTACCTCTGAATCCGCCACAACAGACTTACCAGCTGTGCACAGCTCTCCAAGCTGTCAGGCTGTGCTCTCCACTGCCTGTCTGCTGCTCTGCGGCTGTGTGCGCACACAGACATTTATCAGCCAAATTATTGGTCACATCAGGCCAATTTTGATATAGTCAATTTTCTTTATATTAGTGCTGATCTGATATCGGACCAGTGTATCAGTGCACCTCTAGAAAGCGCTGCTGGTAGTAAAAACAAACAAAGAAAATAGAGAATGTATTCCCTTCCTTCCAATGCAACAGATTAATAGGAGCATGACACTCCTTGCTGCTTTCACTGATGGAATACGTAGTGTTTGGAATCTGTATTTATTACCTGCCCATCATCATCAGTGCATGGAGCCCATGGACAGGAGGGTGTACATGTGGTAAATGTGATAGTTAAAAAAAAAATTGTCTGGCTGTCAGTATTTTTTGATACTATATGGGAAATCTGACTGCCAGAGGTATAAGAAACAGAGGAGGTATCTTTTGTCTGTCCTGTTCACATTTTGAGACAAAACAGACGCAAGCCTTGTGATATTGTTGGGGAATTGCATATTTGAGCCAGAGGCTTGTACTCCAGTAGAAGAAAGCTTAAGATACTTTATCTTGCAGGAGTTTGTGGAGAACAGTAGAAAATCAATGAAAGAAGCTGGCAGGGGAGGTGGAGCTGACGGTAGAGAGCTGAAACCAATGGTAGGTGCTGATGAGGAGGTGGCTGTCCTCCAAGAATTTCACTTTTACTTCCTCTCCCTCTTTATTTTTACTGACTGCACTTCTTCGGGGGAAGTTTTGGTTTTCTGTATCACTCAAGATGTTCTGCTTTTTCTGTTTGTGAGCTTGCCTATCACTTGGATGGCAGAGTGTTTGTTACAGCTGAGACCATCTCCTGTAAAAGTAAGATGAAAGGAACTGTATCTCATTAAACAAATGTGGTAACAACACTGAATTAGGATTAGTAACGCCCATAAAACAATAGATAACTACACTCAGACAGTCCACACTGCCGAGAGTTTTACATTATGATGGCTAACAAATCCATTATCAGAACATTCCAACTTAGTTCTCTTTCCATTGCTGAACTAAACAGTTCTTGTTAGTTGAGTCTTCTGAATCAAAGCCTGAAGACTACAACCAAGTGTATCCTGTTGTGTCAAAATGAGTTCATGTACTTCAAGTTCACACCAAATGATTTCATACTGTGCTGAGGGATTAGATACAGTGATTCCTTTCAACCTGCTTAAAATCGCACTTCTCCCAATTGTTTGTTATTATAGCTAACTATTTATGTTGCTATCTTGTGCCCTTTTTCCATCTCACGCTGTCAGCTGCCAGGACAGAGTGAACAATGTCATTTATGCTTCTGCAGTCTTAACTAATACCTGTTTTACCATTAGAATGGCATTGTGTATTTAAGTACCCTGTAAAAAAAACAAAAAAAAACCCAGCAGTAACTAATGTCACTGATGTAATTGTCCCTGTTGCAAGGTGATCTTAGAATTTAACAAACTGAGAACAGATGAGTAGTGGAGTATAAAAGATGAGCAGTGTCTGACCTCTGAACTAGTTAGGTGATCTTGTAATATACTGACACTGTATACTAAAATCATCTCTCATCAAGCTGGAACCTATCACAGGAGAAATTGGGGTTTATTGATTGCTTCAAATAAGTGGTTATATTTAAAAACAAAAATAAATTTAAACTAAAAACAAGAAATGAAACCAAAAAAAGTATATAGTGGTAATAGAAAATTCCTTTTAAAATGGGGTACACAAAGCTCTGGTTCTAAGCAGTTTTTCAGTCCTTAGTGGGACTCAGTTTCTCCTATTTTGTCTGTACAGTTAACCTTAGAATATCTGCTTCAGTCTAAATGTTACTGTAATTTAAGGCCTGAACAACTGGCTGTTCCGTGCTTACCAACTTTTTTTTCGGGGAGTAAGTTTAGCTGAGCAGCAATTAGATAGTCACTGGGATTCTCCACCTCTGGAATTTAGGTGCATGTCCCATTAAAATAAATGAGAATTAAGTGTTGCTAGTCCTCTAGGCTGACTTGAAAAATCTTGGCCAAAAGCTTTATTTGAGTTGGGAGTGAATTGCTTCCTACTTGCATTGACCTCTCAGGTAATACAAGCTGTTTGCTTGAGGTGTTAAACACTCTTGGGCAAAGCCCCCCCAGACTTGACTGCTTACAGCTTGGATCCTGCAAGCATATTTTAGCTCCTGTGAAATACATCCCCACACTGACAAATGGGAATGGTAACATTTGACAGCCAGGCCTTGGATTTACAAAGCTTATTTCATGTAATCAGGTTTGGAAGTGACTGAAGGATAAGTTTCATAATACTAATAGGAAGATGGTAGGAATAGGAAGCCAGGGCTCTCATGGTGGAATACTCCCAGTTCTGTTGCCGCCTTCAGGTCTAGTGGGATCATATTGTTCCAGTTGTTGGGTGCCCAGGTTCAGCTGTACAGGACTCTTGCTTTTTAAAGGTAGACTAGACACAAGAATATTGGTACCTAGATATCCAGAGTGCTAATAGTAATGTTAACATTTTGGAAGAAAACAAGCTACATGCAAAGCAGCCTCCAGCAGTGAGGCTTTAGGATGAGACCTTTGCGGGAACTTACCCCACAGCTGTTTCCTGTAAAGTTCTTTGAACATTTCTTTAAAGATCTGATAAAGGTTTCTTCAGGATTCATAATCAGATGCCTCCTCAGTCTGTTCTAGTATGGCAGTGCCTTGTATTTCTGCAGCTGAATATCCATGAATTTGAACCCTTACTACTGCAGTTTCTCTGTATGTAAAATGGGTATATCCCTCAGGAGTGAGGATTAATTCAAATATGTAAATGTCTACCTGTAATTACAGGTAAACATTAATCATAACTGATTACAATGATAATTATTATTAGTGTTATGAGGAGCTCCCATCTAGGTGGAGACTGTCTAGGTTCAAGAAAAGGCTTTTCAAAACAT
The DNA here is from genome assembly GCF_000455745.1 of Alligator sinensis. Lineage (NCBI taxonomy): Eukaryota > Metazoa > Chordata > Crocodylia > Alligatoridae > Alligator > Alligator sinensis. The sequence goes on from NW_005841837.1 coordinate 2,213,384, forward strand.
TATTGTTTTCAGTGATCCATTGGATCAGTTTCTTTAATCATTCTTTGACCTCTGTTTAAAACTGTACTGTATGACTTTGTTTTCTAGGCCTCTGGAGCAAGTTCATCTTGAAACTAGCCAGCCATTATGGAACCCATTGACATTCCAAAACAATATTTATATAAGCAGCCAAAATCAGAGAAAAGGAACAGGGATTTAATACTTTTTTTAACAGTTATTTTTGTGAAACATGTACTCTTTTCATATACGGGTGGCTTTTAAGAGCAACTATCATTGTTCCATTTTTATTTTTTTAAGTAATTGTGGTCACAGAAATATGAAGAATCTTACTTGATTGACATTTTATAATCTGGAAAACGAATCATTGGCTCAGAGTATCATGTATCAGACTATTTCCCTCAAAATTATCAAAGCAATATAGGGCAGGCCATTTAGAATTTGATATGAAATTCAAACAAAATTATAGGGAAATACTTCAAATAAGATAGAATTTTAGAAGGGGTTTTAGTAAGAGCTGTCAAACCTTGTTTGTAGTTCATCATTTTACTTTACGACTCTGGGGCGTAGTAGGTTACACGTTCAGTTTTGTTTCGAAGTTTCGGATGATATCAAAATAACCAACTCCTCAGGTATTCAGATGTTGTGGGCACCCCTGCATCTTTTGTGAAAGAGAAACTAGAAAATGGGAAAGGATCAATTTATATGCAACTTCTTCCTGTTTTACATTATTCCCTGACCCTCCCCTTGAGTTCCTTTGCACTTCAGCAATGCTCCTTTGAAGGGTATGAACTCTCCAAAGGAGCAGCTGAACAACCTGCTCTTTAATGCTCAGCCTTAGCCCTACTCACCAATTCGGGATTAAATGGAAGGATGCTGGGGAGTGGGGACAGAAACAAACTATACAAAACTGTACTGTAAGTTTTATTTTCTTAACTCCAGAGAGATTTGGGAAGTGCAAGTGTAAATGGCCAATCCTTGGCTGTTGTCTCATCCATATTTGTACGTACTGTAGCAGGCGGGTAAACCAGGAAAGGGCAGCTAGGTGCTTCTTTGGAAGTATCACTGCCATGGGATCAAAGTGATCAAATGTTCAAAAGAGAACTTTTTTCATTCCTTAAGCTTACCAGATATGAATGCTAATATTTCATTGTTCAGCTTCTTGTAATGGTAAATGCTTAAAGTGTATTTGCTAAGAAATCATGATCTGTCTATGCGATATACTCCTTTTGTTACAATTTTTTAAGAAAACTATTTTTGTTAATGTAAAGTTAATATTTCAGAGCAGAATTTTTAAACTTATTGCACTAAATACAAAGCTCTGTAAGAAGAAATAATGCCTCAATGGTTTGTTCACTCCATACAAGAAAATCTTTTGAAAGATAGCAGCCCTTCTGGATAGGCTTTGCCAATGGATTAGAGGTGGGTGGGTATGTATGTGTGTGTGTGTGGAGGAGCATACAATTAATGTCACCATGGTTTTAAGCTGTTTGCTTATGTGCTTCCTTTCAAAGGATCAGACCTTTAAATTGCTGGCAAAAGTCAAATGGTCACCTGTATCTTTTTTAATCAGTGCTCTTAACTACTGGTGATAACTAAACACTTCGGTTTTGTTCCCAAGTCATTTGATACTGTCATTTTTTCACATCTCTTGCAATAAATCAGAATTACTCTTCTCATATCTCAGAAACCAAACAGGATGAAAAGTCAATTTAGAAAGTAGCTGCTTGGGGAGACAGGGAGTACTAGCTTGGGCTTCAATCCTGCAGACACTTATATACCAGCTTAACTCAATGTGGTTCCATTGACTTCAATAGAACTGCTCACACTGGCAAAGTTATGCCTGTGTAAGTATTAACCAGGTCAGAGGTTTAGTCTAGGATTCCAGTGGGAGCATTGAGCAGGTCTCATTTAATATGAGCTAGCTGTCTGCTAGGATATCTAGAAGGTAGATAAACCTTTGTGCACAGAAGGAATTGTTGCTGTAGCAGTAAGCAAAAGCACAATGGCTCTGCTGCAGCTCTGCATTTTGGACACTAAATAGATCAGTGTGGTTTGCCAATGCAAGTTAAGCACTGGGACATGACTTAGCTGCTCCACAGAAACCGCTCCCTCAAGAAGACATCATTGAGGTGCTCTGCTGGAAGCTCTGGATTCTGTTCGTGTTGACATCCTGACGCCAGATTCCTGCCACATGTTCCACAAGCTAACGTGCTCTGCTCCCTGGAGGCCTAGAGTTGGGGGATGCTTTTCAGTTAATCTACAACTAGAACTGTAATCAGAAACAAATTTTGTATTTTTGTATAACTTGACTGTGCGCCATTTTTATAACAGGTCCTGTTTTACAAATAAATTTGTTTTATGAACACAGTGTTTAGAAATTACGGGAAACACTTTTCTATGGGTAGCTGTAACATTCAAGTAATATAAAGTTTTGATGAAAATCATGTGCACCATTCTTTGTTCACACGCAGGCCTCCTAGTGGCACTTCTAAGGCTTTGGAGTTCAGTCAAAGCAGAAGCTTAGGGAGAAAATTGGTGTTAAGGCAAATTCCAGTACAGAGGGTTTGTCCTGACAGTACAGATGGGAGGAATGTGATGCCTCAGGAAGTAAAATCATCCACAGCTAAGAATTCAGGCATTGCCAGCAATAAGGATTAAGAGGTTTCTTCCTAAGTGGTTCTCCAGGGCAGTGTAAGTGCTGCTCTGGAAGGTCATCCATTCCAGCCCCTTGCAGGAAGAGAGTGATTTGGAGAGCAGGAAACCTCTCCCTGGTGATGTCCGCTAAAATAAGAAGGCAGAGGGATTCACCGGTTCAGTTTGAATTCAAGACAATAGCCAGGGTGAGGGGAGCTTCCTACCATGTGGTTTGTAAAGAGTCTCCAGGCTTTTATGCATTGCATTCCTCATAGTTTTAGTCAGTTGGGTTTTGGCCTTTCAAGCCACCTTGAAAGGAGGCTGAGCAGCATACATGGTCTTTCTCCCCCCAGAGGTACCTGTGTGCAACCCTTCAGAAGGAAGGTGTAATGGAAGCACGGGGAACAGCAGTCTACTCACCAGGGGAAGAGCTTATCTCCATATTTCTCTTTCAGCAGAGGGGCTCAAACACCCAAGAGTCAGCTCCCCTTTGCCCTGCTGATCTCAGCATCCTCACCTCCCTCAGGCCATGATACAGGACATCACCTGGACTGATGGGATGGGGCTAGAGTGCTAGCCCACCCCCTCCTCTTCTCAGCACTTTCAGTCACTGCGCTCACTGTATCTGATAAAACACATTGCCGTCTCCAAGATCTTGATGCTACTCCACTACTAGATACTAAGTGCATGGTCTGAATAGCATCCCCACCCCAACCTTAGTTTGGTGGCTGTGGTTTCATTCCAAGTCCTATGGCAGGCTTGCATTTCATACACGGCTTCCATTTGGCTTTAATGCAAGAGAGTTCTGTATGTAAAAAAGTGACCAAGAAGGGAAGGAATGTTGTAGCCATGGTGGTCCAGGAAATGTATTTGTGTTATCTTTTGTTAATATAGTTGGGAGAGCTGTTAGACAAGCTTTCAGGTATCAGGTGCCTGATTAAGGACAACTGATGCCTGAAATTTTGTCCAACAACTCCCTAACTATACAGCTTGGCCAATATGAGAGAGAACAAAAGATTCTTGCCTCTCCAACCAAGAAGGGAGAACCTTAACCTGGAAGATTCATTTAGGGACTTAAAAGCGAATCCAAGGCTCCCACCCCAAGTTCCCTCCTAACACCCTTGGGTGGTGGTAACTTCCTACTGAAAGGGCTTTTCCTCATAATAAAAAAAATGCTGTGCACCAAAATGCCCCCTTTTTGGGGTGCAGGGCAGACTCAATGTCCCGTCTGAGTCAGCATTACACCGAGTAATCGACTCACATTTGAGTGTTTACATTTTTAATGTGCCCTTGTAACATGCACTTTAGGGGTTTGCTCTGTGTGGTTACTCTATGAATGTATATGTTGTGGATTCAGAGTAAAACGCATAGGCTTATATTACATGATTACCACACAGTGATAATTCTGGTCTCATTGCATATTATGCATTATATTAAATAATGCAATCAATTAGTACAGTGGCCAAGATCTGACCATCTACATAACCTTAGACATCCAGTTCTCTCAAGTTTTGGCTTGTACCTATGCGCGCACAAATTTCTAAAGATCAATATTTCGTAAGTGTTTAAATAATTAATTCCTTTATATTTAAACAAAATCTGAAAGGATTTTGCCATCTTTAGAAGTCTTCAAACATTTTTAAACCCAGTACAAAACTGACAGACTTGTTTAAAACATGAATTATGAGCTTGTCATCTTTAGAAATAGAAGTTTACATTGTGTGTTTAATCTTTAAGAATCAGTTCAGTCAATTAATTTTTGCCATTAAGGCTGTTTCCTTTATTTTCATTGCTTAGTGGAAGAACTTGTGTATGTCTAGAATATTGCTCTGTTTCTTGTGCTGTCTAGCACAAGGAATCTCATGGTACTTGCCTACGTGGTCAGATTGGAGTTAGGTAGAGTCTCATCTCCTGTGGCATGACAGGAAGTCTCTTGTCTAGCACAAAGCTACCAAGTTCAGCCTGCACACCCTGCAAGAGAATAATCAACCAAAGTTGTTTTCAGTTGCTTTTGAAATCACAAAAACTGCTAGTAATAAGTCAGGTAATTTCATTTCAAAATAATTAAGCCTCCTGGAACTCTCTTTTAAGCAATTTTAAATCCTCTGGCGCAGAGTGTTTCATGAAGCAGGAATTGTTAGTATTGTGCCCATACCTATTTCTGTGGGAAACCTCAAAAGAGTTAGAGCAGAACATTCTGTAGAATGGGTGGGCAAAATGCGGCCTGCCAGGCCATTCTAACCAGCCCGCGGGGCCCCTAAAAGATCTAGAAAATTAATATTTATCTGCCCTGGGCTGCTTGCCATGTAGCCCTCAATGGCTTGCTGAAACTCAGTAAGCGGCCCTCTGCCCATAATAATTGCCTGCTCCTGCTGTAGACCCTATATGAAGAAATTGGCCAAAATGATCCCTAGCAATGCTTTCAAAAACTACTGGGAGACCATGTGGCAGGCTTGCATCTTAGAGCACCTGGCAGTTTTTGTAGAAACACCGGATGCATTTTAGACCTAAAGTTGTTGCCAGGTGTTCACGATGAAGCCACTTCCATGAACCAAAATGCTCAAGTGCTTGCAAGAATGCCCAGACACCTTCAATCATTACTGTTAGACAATTAGTACTTGAGTTCCCTGCTCTTTCCTCCGCAACAGTTGTCACTGACACCTTGCAGCCCAATGCCTGCAGACCCCTTGTTTGAGGTGGCACAGGTATGAACTTGCACAAGACCAGTCAAAGGTAGTAGGAGCCCAGCTTCCACTGAAATTCAGTGAGAGCTCTGTGCCCAATTCACTGCACCTTTGCAAAAAGCTGTAGCCCTTCAGTATACTTCCCATTCTGTCAGTACTGGGCAGGTTTTGGTTGGGAGTGAGAGTGCCCAAGTATGAGATGAGGGAGCAGCTCAGCA
>NW_005841837.1:2218950-2229234 GCF_000455745.1 Alligator sinensis
ACTAGCACGTAGGATAGCAAGGCAAATTAACCAAGGAAAACTCCCCTGCTGGGACCCTGACTTTCCCCAAACACCTCTCAGGCCAGCAGTTAACAGTTCTTCCCCCAAAACATCTATGCAAAGATGGGGAAAGCTAAGCTGGGGTTAACCCCTTGTTCTCCAGGGACCAGGCAGTGCCCCTTCTCCATCTCCTGCCACAACAGGGGTACTTGGACTGACAAACAGTTCTGAGTTTACAGGCTTCACCTGCTGTCACCAAAATTAGCGGGAGTTTTGCCATGAGCTTCTTTCTGAACAGAATCGGACCGTATTCACATTCCTAAGCAGGAAAAAGACCAGGATGCTCCCACTCCCATAGGCTCTCTTCATTGCACCTGGCACATCCTGCAGAAATTTGAGAGGCTCCTGGTGTACAAGAGTGAAGGGAGACTTGCAGGAGACTAGACTCCAATCCTGCCTCCCTGTGTTTGGTAGGTAGTTGTCTGTGTAATGGGCTCACCGGTTCTCATGGGGCCAGATCTTCAGCGAATAGGCAGAAGAGAAAAAAAAGTGGATGTACTCTGATTTTACAGCAGTTGAAGATTTGGCCCACAGCACTGTCCAAGCTCCCATGTGCAGGCTCTTTGAGGTGGACCAGGGCTTCACCATAATGCAAACAGACATAACCTTGGCCTGGGAGTAAAGAATAGACAGAGATAGGTATCTGGGATGGGGACACTCCTACTGAGACCAGGCTTTACCTACGCTGAGGATCTGGACCAAACACAGTTAGTTGTTCCCTTCCTCTCTGCAGTACCCATGGGCTGGAATGCCTGGGCAGCATGCACCATGCATGGTGGCCAAAGAGGTGCTGCACAGCACATAGCCACTGCCTGTCCCCACCTCCCATGGCAGGGGCAGGCCTTCATTAGCTAAGGGGACAGCCTGGACCTACAATGTGTCATGCATCTAAAAGTCCCACCCATTGCTGCATTGGGTTCTACCTGTAACATTGGGAGGACTCTGCTTTACTCCTTTCCTGCTGCCCAAAAATCTGGTTAGCCTTAGTGGAAGTGGAACAGCCAATTTTCACTTCCACAGTAGTCCAGGTAGGAAGTGGCTGAGGTGAGCTGGGGCCATGCAGAGCAAAAGACAATTCCCAGGATCATCCCAGCACCTCAGAAACATCCAGGCCACTCCACAATTTGCAGCCACCCTTCACAAAGTCTAAGGTCCAGCAGCCTTTTAGGCAAAGAGGCAGCGAGGAAGGTGTTGCCCTCTGCTAGCAGACTGGAATTAGTGTCCTTCTGTTTGAGTTGTTTTGCTGACTAGAGTAACTTTGTGTTAGAGAGAGAGAGAGAGAGAGAGGGAAGTAAGTGTCTGGACAGATTTTACAGCCCTAGCTGTAGCTTAAGTACATGCAGATGGCATCGTCACAGTCCATCACTGCTTCAGCCTCGTACAGCCTTTCCAGCCAGAACATCATAATATTTCGAATAAAGCAATTAACATTGGATCTTGCCAATCATTTTATTAACAAGTGCTCCTTTTTCCAATGGAATGCCACCTCCTCCTGGAATGAAACTAGTTAAAGTGACACTGTTCGTTGTCGTCTGAAAACTTGAAAATGTTTTGTAATGCAAGCTGTAAAATGGTGGAGGGAAGGGAAATTAACAGTGCTGATCTAATACTAGATTTTTGGTGTAAAGCTGACATTGTGCCAGAATACTGATGCAAACTGTATTTTAGTCTAAAAGGAAAAAAAAATGTATAGAATTTTTTAATGTATCAAAATAAAGTTTTTTAGGAAAGGCACTTTCCCTGTCTACTCTGTTGACTGATAAAGTAGGCTTTCCTTCACAGGCACAGTACTGAACATTCCCCCTGGGACTGCTCTGTTTAGGTCTCGCCACACTGGGGCCATGAGTTCCTAGGCTTCCCTTTGTCCCAGTAGGTTACAACATTGTGACTGTCTTTGGCCTCTGCGTCATACTTGCAGGGAGCTCTTCACAGAAATTGGACCTTGCATCACAGCTCTTAGGCCCCCAGGACAAGTGCTAATCCCCTCCAAACTTACCAATAGCTTTAACCATGCCTGTTCCCTGAAATCCATCGCTGTGGGTACTCTAGGTTTACACTGCACCACTGCAAGGGCTCCAGTCACTCTTAACTCAAGCTATTGCAAGAATTATACAGTCACGTAGACAAGAGGAGGCCTCCCTTCTCAGTCTCCTCAGCACTTGAGCACTCCTTGGGTGTAGGTCAGAATCCTTGCTTTCCCCCGCATATGGCTTCTCCTCGGGAACCTGGGTCTCCCTTGGCCTGCCTGTTTCTCAAACAATCAGTCCCTTTCCTCGGGTACCTACTGATCAAACAAAGATATCTGGCCAGTAATCTGCTGCTTAATTACCACCTTCTTAGAGTTCAAATGTAAAGAAACTTGTCTGTCCTGGATGCAGGCCATATCTTTGTCCTAGTAGGGCTTCCATGTGAATAGAGGACAATTGTGATTTAATCATCCTTAATTTTTAGCCCTTTGTCACTTCAGTCTGGAATGGAAGGAGAGAAACGGAGAAGTCAGACAACAGCTCGCAGCAGTAAACAGAATGCATACGTTTTAGATAAATGGACTGGCCAGAAATATATGCCCCCCCTTATAGGCCTGTAGCAGGTAGGGCAAGGTGGCATCTTAACAACTACAGGTGCCATCCTGCCCTGCCTTCTGCCTGACTTAAGGTTAACATATCTATGAGGGAGATGGTGTTCAAGTGGCAGAGCAGAGCTGGGCTTGATAGACAAGCTTGGGTGCTAGATTAAACTTCCCCAATGTGTTAGAATTGCAATTAGGCTTCTGTGCACTGGGATTTTAATAACTTATATTTACACATATGTCCCCTCCCCCAAACATACCCCACCTGCCACTAATTCCTGTTTCTGTACAGTTTCTCTAGCCAGTAACATATTTGCAAGCAGACATGCCGTGCATGAGCACTTGTTACTCTATCCCCAAGCTTAAAGAAAGCCATCTCTATTTGTAGATCACTTGGTGGTATACACAGACACAAGCTACACCACAGAAATCTAAGCCCCACTTCCATATCAAGTCACATGTGAATTTACTCACATAAAGAGTTATAGTAGTTTTTACAGGTTCAAAACCTAAGACCGTGAGTACCTTAGAAGTCATGAGAGTGATGGGTATAATCAAGGGGTGAGAAAGTCCACTAGACAGAAAACTACACTGAGTCTGGGCACTTCTCTACCACCAGCCGGCTGTGTGACCCAAAGAATCTGTGGCTCAGTTAACCCACTACAGTGGAAACCTAACTAACAGCTAACATAAGATCATATCTGAGCATCTCAGAAGGTGCTCTGCACAGTCAGCAGGATGAGAAAGGCTCCTTCCATCCCATGCAAGTGCATCACATTTCCTCTTTCCTCATAGACTGTAACCAGCTAAGCAGAGCTGTATTTTTCCTCTCAGATCATTCTTTATTCACAGAAAACTACTTAAAATATTATATTTGCATTAGAAAGTTTAATTTGTCTGGGAGCCACTGTCATCTCCAGTCCTGACATTGTGAAGACTCACTAAATACAATTAGGAGGCATAAAAGATTGATCAGCCAATCGGACTGCAAGACTTCTGCATACAGATGGAGCCTCATGCTGTGGAGCTAACTACCCCTAAATTAGCCCACTGAAGTGGGAAATTCCATTTTAAGGTGACACTCGGGATAAAACATTCTTAATTGCAATACCACTGTATTGTGCATGTGCATGCACACAGTTGCCATCTATGAAGTCACTTGCTGCATGATAGGCACTCTATGGACAGGTAGGACAGTCCCTACTGGGCCGCACAAACCAGACAGTACAACCCATTCTTACTTCACGTCTCGGTGCTTTGTAATTTCTATGATGATGCCCTATGGGTACTTTTGTTTGGCTCAGAGTGTCTCATTCACAGTTTGTCAAGGATGAAGCTACTCTGGTTGCCTTCATGGCTGTTAGTGTCAGAAACCAGAATAGCTTACAAAGTGCCCTTTCACATTAACAAAGAGAGAGAACCCACAAACACACACATTACTCAAAGCAGCGTTGATTCCTATTGAACTTCATGTGGATCTGAATTGCAAAGAAGGTCCTGAATCAGGAACAGTTTTGCTTCCCAAGTAGCTCAGTTCCTTCAGGAGCCATGTGCATTGTGCAGGGGAAGGAGGTTAAAGCCCTGCTTGGAACAAGAGGGTTTTCAGGCTTTTGTGGGAGAAAGAAGGGAGAAGGCATGAGAGATGGACCTGAAAACAGCCCAGATGAGACATCTGGAATGGAAGAGAGCAAGCTGAGACTTGAACTGGGTTGGAAAATGACCTGAGAGTGGGAGCACAGAAGGGAAGTGTGGGAGATAAAGCCCAGGCAGGGAAGTGCCTCCCAAGGACTGAGTAGAAGAGGGGACAGAAATGATAGGCAGGAAAGATAAGTGGGAGGTTAAGGAAGGTGTTGAGGGACTAGATACAAGATGAGGGGAATGGTTTGGGGAAGAATGTGGCATACAGCATAAGATCAAGGGAAAAACAAGAGGCAAGAGCCAGGAAATAGCAAGAGCATGGCACAGGCAGAGAAGATACAGGAGAGGAAAGCAAAGAGGACAGGAAATGCAGAGTAATAGCACCTCTTTTTAGCACACAAAGAATTCTGCTGCCAAGATGCTCTGCGGGCTCGGAAATCTGCCTCTGGGATTTGTTACATTTTATTTTAATTGTATTCAAGGCAAACAAAACGGGTCACATTAGATGGAAATTTAAGCCTATATCATCCATGACTGTCATCCCTCAGGGCTAATTTCCTGGTACTAACAAGTCTCCAACATGTCTCCGAATTTACCCTGACTCAGCAGCTCATACCCCTGTATTCTCTTTGCCTTCCTGTTGCCTTATCTGCCATGCCTCCTTTCATCCCCATACCTTTTGAAAAATACATTTCTAGAAACTCCATGGCACATGTCTGGCCCTAACATCCTAAACACTCCTGTAACATTGGTGTCCATTTCCTGACCCCTCAACAAAAATGGCACAGATACTCTAGCTGTATGTTGACCCAGCTTCCCTGGTTTTAATATACAGCCACCAAGGATCTGGCGCAGCTTTAACATCTGGTACTTACACATACAATAATGACTAGATGTTGGGGAGAGAAAGATTATCTGGAAAATCTCACTCCAAAGCTGTGCGCCATAACAAAGGCCCGTAACTTAGAATGCAGTGCTGTTTTCCTTCTTCCATCATCCTGTTTCATATTCTCCCATTCCAACCTAATATTAGATATGTTTCAATTTCCATCTAACTGACCCTCTTTGATTACTGTGAATACAAAATAAATAAAACAAAATAAAATGTAAGAAACCCCAATGTTGGGGCAGATTTCTAAGCCCTGTGCCAAAGCATTAGATGCTATAAATAAAGTCTCTGACAGAAGCCACAGAGTTGATTTATCCAGCCACCCAAGCTGACAGCAATCAGGTCGGAAACAAATGGGTGAACAGGTATTTCACATTAGAATGCCTTGGACAATAAATGCCAGAGCTGAAACCAAGGGAAAGAAAATCTGAGATGCCATCACCAGCCTCTGAAAGAATGATAAAACCCCTCTCTATTTAAATTCTGTTTCTGAGAGGTTTCAGACAGCAGTGCTCCCATTTAAAAAGCTAAGTCCCAAAAGAATAAAAAAACATGCTAAGAAAAAGACTGGGGACTCCCAATGTCAGATAGAAGTTGGTGGGATAAGACAGATCTGACTGTGCCTCTTCAAATGTCAGGCTCAAAGTGGATACCAAGATCTGATCCATCTTCAGTCTACAGGCCTCCTAATTAGAACACGGGATGGCCTTTTGCCACGGATGTCTGTGTGACCTTGGGTAAGTCATTTAGTGCCTCACTACCTCAGCTCACAAGGCAGGGTAGGTAGCACCTTGGAGATTAACTGGTTCAAAGAGGCACCATAGCCTTTTGTGGGTAAAAGTAGGCTGTCACCTATGAAAACTTATGCCTCTGGCAAATGGTACACCCAAATTACAATTCATCAGGTGATTGTGTCTTAAGTAGTAACCCTGCCACGTGTTCAGGCAACTAATCGAGTTGATAAAACGGGAAATAAGCCACAAAATTATTCCACGTATTTTGTGGAATTATTTTGTGGCTGGTTTCCATCACATCTTAGAACATGAGACAAGGGCACTGCCATGTGGCCTGATGTGAGCTGCACAGCAAAGATCTTGGACCAGCTCCAGAGCATGGTCTGGGGGGCTGGGATGCACAATGAACTGATTGTCCATCTCAAACCCAGGACTGCACCAGAATCTTGACCTGGCTCCAGTGAGGTCCTGGAACTCAGGTCAACAATCAGCTAATTGTTGGTCCCATTCCCATGACTGCACCAGTTCCCTGGGCACCTGGCTTTCTACCTGCAAGTGCAGGGGAAGCCTGGGATCATGATCCCTGAGCACAGACAAGTAGAGCTCATTGCTACTGCGCAGTGGCATTGCCATCACAGTTCATGCCTGGTGATGCTATGTTACCATAGCAATGAGCTACAGTGCAGTAGCTCATTGCTGCAGCAACATAGCATCTTGTGTAGATGTGCTCTTAGGTGTGCAAACACCTCCACATGATTCATAAAATAAACCCAGAGATTGCAAATGGGAATCCATAGTGCCAAAAAGTGAAAGCTAAGAGTTGGCATTCTCCAATGGGCGACTTGAATCTACAAAGACTGAGAATGACTGTTCTAAGGTGCCACCCTGACATGCTTTCTACATGACTTCAGACTGACATGGCTAACTACCTCTCAGCTCATAACGAGACTGGGAGAATAAATACTCAGAAGGTAGTTTGGTGTTCAGGTTCTACAGTGATGGGGCCAAATTAAGCTGGACTAACTAGATCTAAGACACTGCCTACACTCAAAATAAGACAAACCCTCCCACTGACTTCAACAAATATTGGCTCAAGTGCCAATTGCAAGTCTTGTCCAACACCTCTGCAAAGCAGAAAAGATCTCTTCCAATCACAACATAATCCCAGTCCTGCCTATTGTGCTTGCTATGTGACAATGATCTTTAACAGTGGAGAAATTTTTGGTCTGCATGGATTTAGGAAGGTGTTCTCACATTTAGTTAGGGGTAGCAGTAGTCCCTGGTTATATTCATTCTTAGGTGAATTCATTGACTCCTGCCCTCTTACCAGGTAGGATTATTCTACTATCAATGAGGAACATTCTTCTCTTTCCTCCATCCTTTTATACTTGGGCATGTACAGGCATGGAGGAACACACGGAAGATTGATGAGCTGTTCACCTGACTCAGCCACCTGACATACATGTATGAGGACATGTTGGTTGACTATCCACCTCCAAGGAGCAGATCCTTCCCAGGACTAAATGCATAGCTTTCCTCTCTAACCTGCTTTTTCAGTGCCACAAAGGACACAATATCAAAGGAAGGTAAACACAAACCTCCCATTTGCAGCAGGGGATGAAGGAAGGAAACTGGATCTTGCCTAGGTTCTACACTAATAGATCTAATTACAGGACCAGAGCACAACCCATGGATTTTGAACTGCTGCCTTCTTTTGGCCTAAGTAGTTCGTAAGTACTTGGGGCATTGCTGAGTTGCTTCCATTAGGAGGAGAAACCAAAGGAAATCCAGTATCTTTTTGCTGCAATCCTGTTTACTGACAAAGAATCCTGCTTCCCTAAACACAGCAGGAACAAAGAACCAGCAGGAGCCACGCTTACCACCTCAAGCCTGCCTTTCCAATGATCCTAAAGAAACCTTGTACTCTATTCCCTTTCAGGGACATACTGTCCACTGCATTTCTTACTGTCTGCCGACTCTCTTGCAAACACTTGTAACAAGTCATCACCTCAGACCATGCAATCACTCTTAGTCTTAGGCCTTGCCATGCTGGCTTCTGCATTGGGTAGTGATTTCTATTGTTTATCTGTTATTACCCAAATGGGCAGTTAGCTGCTTCTACCATGGAGCCTAGATGAAGGTGTGGTCAGTGGACCCATTACCTTTAATTAAGTCTCTGATAGAGCTACAGAAAATAAATAAAGATATGCTCAAGGGTAGCTATTAAGCGGCTTCTGACAAAATAATATTTTGCTAGTTACAATTGTGTTAAGAATTTGGATACTCTAGAGAGGGCACCATGGTGATGCTTCTGCTACAATCCCCAGCTACAGCCTGCATCAGTATCTCCAGTCATCTGAGATGATCCATCTTAGCAGCAGCCAATTGAACAGTGCTCAAACATCTAAATTAACTCTCTCCTTTTGTGACTGAAATGCTCTTACTCCCACTGTACTGGTCTACAGCCCTGGTCCTACAAAGAAAATGGAGGCAGGCCTGGGTTCAGTTCCCACCTCCCTCAAATCCCAATCCAGACGTTCAGCTACAAGGTCATCATTCTCCAAACCTTCTCTGGGGTCCCTCTGCCATTTAACTGTTACTTGAAGCCAATGTAAGGGTTACCAGAGAGTAAGAAGAAAACTAAAGCCTCAGCTTGCTCTGCACTTCCCTATGGGCCAAGGGAAGGAGTTGCCCTGGGGACCCAGGACAGAATCCTTCTGGTCCAGGACTTCTAGGATCAGTCAAGAGATAATGCAAAGGCAGAGTTCAGAAACATGCTAAATTCCAAAATAATTTTCCTTCCACAGGCTTTTCAAGAGGATTCCTTTCCTTTCTCTTGTTTCCTTTCTTTTTTTCCCCACTGATAGAGGAGGGAGGGCCATGAGATCAGCATCTTTTGGGTTGTGACTGTGGTAAAAATATAACATAATCTATACATCCTGCTTTTGTAAATTGCTTCTGCATGTTTTCACAATTGCTTCTGCTAAGGCATGTAGGCTACTAATTGATTTACGAGTAGCACTAAAACTTCTGCAGACAGAGCCAGGAACGGGTGCAATAAATAACTCCTTACGAGAGATAAGCGAAGAGGGACAGGGAAAACTGTTGATGTAAAGAAATCACACCCTGACCGAAGGATGACCGAGATGGGCTTAGGGACTGCCCCAGGGAGGGGATCTAAGATGTAAATAAGACATGTATGTAAACCGTCATAGAACATGTAACTGCTAGACATACGATGCAAGACGTAATGCTAAGGCTGCCAATAATCACACGACACGTTGAAATCTATTGTTTATGTTAGCTATAAAAAGGAACCTCGGACACTGTTTGAGGTCGACTCTGATTTGAGCGACTCAGCTCCCTTGTCGATCTGTTTGCAAACAATAAATTTGAAATTGGACCCAGCCTGAGTGTGTGTGACTCTCTCCTAGAGGTGAATTGGAAAAGCCTCCAGGGGCACGAAACTAGCAGTTTGTGCAACATGACAAAGTAGAATTTAGAGGGGTGAGGGATGGGAAAACCACAAGTTATTTTTCTCAGGGTTTTTTGTTTTGTTTTTACTTTGTGGTTTGGTTTTAGCAATAACTTGTTTGAAAAGTTTTGGCTAATTTTGTGCCACCCTCAGCATCAAGTGCCTCTGTGTGCGTGGGAAGGAGTTTAGGGATAGACCTTCTCAAGCAGACGGGATGCTCTGTACCATACACCCAACCTGCTCCAGGCTCCAGTGAAAAAGCAGGGGAAGGAGAGGAACCTGTACTCTGTTGCATTCAGCTGTGGTGTGTGTCATAACCCAAAGGTATGATTTTGTGTGTGCTTCGGCACTAGAATTATACCCGCTAAATTACAGCTTCGTTGCACGGTGGAGTTTTCTGCTGCAGAGGAGAACCCTGGTGCAAGGGAGAATTTCCTGCCAATTTGTAGCTTCCTTTGCAGGGTGCATTGCTCAAGTTGCAGGAGAAATGCACGATGCAAAGGAGTTCCCACCACCCGCATGCAAATTTGTGTCCCGCTATTGGCTAGTTCTAAATTATTCCCACGTGGCGGCTAACGATTGGCCTACTAGCCGTGTAAGAGGCTTCAGCGGTTTCCTCCCAAGCCGAAGAGGACTCCACATCCATCTCATGGGGACTCTGGGTACACGGCAGGGTAATAGAAACCCTGTGTGAGATTCAGAGGAGTTTGGCGAACTGATCCATCACCCACCTCTTCCCGTCTTCGAGCGATAATTTTTTATAAGACGTACCTACGAGGTTTCTATTTTGGTGGCGCGCTTGTCCAGGGCATCCGGAGCTCTGTTTCCGTGGAGCCTAGCAAACTCCACGTGATTGTTCGTGTTGTTTTGTCTGTAACCGCAACTCAAGCAAGTTTTCCAGCCTGCACTGCAACCATCT
>NW_005841837.1:2231823-2244172 GCF_000455745.1 Alligator sinensis
GCTAACGATTGGCCTGCTAGCCGTATAAGAGGCTTGAGCGGTTTCCGCCCAAGCCGAAGAGGACTCCACATCCATCTCGTGGGGACTCTGGGTACACAGCAGGGTAATAGAAACCCTGTGTGAGATTCAGAGGAGTTTGGCGACCTGATCCATCGCCCACCTCTTCCCGTCTTCGAGCGATAATTTTTTATAAGACGTATCTACGAAGTTTCTATTTCGGTGGCGCGCTTGTCCAGGGCATCCGGAGCTCTGTTTCCGTGGAGCCTAGCAAACTCCACGTGATTGTTCGTGTTGTTTTGTCTGTAACCGCAACTCAAGCAAGTTTTCCAGCCTGCACCGCAACCATCTTCGGTGTAAGTAAACAATCTTTAAATCTACCATTATGAGTCCGTGCCTAATTCTAGCGTGTCGCCCGTTCTCTCCGACCCCGCGTGCCCGGGCTGCTGGCCACAGCCCGCGCAGAGCACAAAAAGGGCCCGGCTCACACCCGGCCCGCACAGTGTGAACCATGCAGGGTGGGATCCTCCCACTCTTGTTCCATTCACCATCACGAAGGCCAGTCCTGCACTGGCCCCAAGCACGTACTCTTTGCTTATGAACACATCCAGCCAGTGCAGTCAAACTGCTGATGTGCTTCCTCATGCCCAAAACAGAGTGGAATGTGATAAGCTTTAATTATACTTTCATCCTTCCTGCAAGGAAGTGTCTGTGGATATTTTAAGGCTTATCAATTGCTGTTCACTCTCAAAAAACCCATGGTGGAAGGCGAGGCCTTAAATGGGACTTCAAGGCATCTTCATGGGCAAAGGCACAGTGAAAACCCATGTGCTACTTGTGTCTTACCTTAGCCTTCAAAACAAGACTCAGTTGTTGCATGAGTCTCACACTGGCCTCATCCCCAGGGGTAAAACTTAACTCTTTTTGTATGCTGCTATGTGCAACGGAGCCCTGAATCCTGAGTAAAAACACCCAAAGACTTGGCTAACAAATGTATTTGGATAGTTTAGTCTCAATGACAACATTTTGATGCATTTTTTTAAAAATGAGATTACCAAGTTGCTTTCAAATTAAAGTTATTCCTTCAAGCTGTGCAGTGTGGCAGCTGGTTCCCATATTACAAAAGAGGTGAGAAAAATCAAACAGGTCTGCAACACTTCACAAGGTGACCCAGAAAAAAAGTTCCCGGACTCACACTCCTTACTGCTTCTTTACTCCTCTTTTTTTCTTCTTAGAATGAACCACACACATTCAGAAAGCAGGACTGGAAGGCTGGATGGACCATTAGAAAAATCAATGACAGAAACACCAAAGAAAAGAAACTTGATGGATAAGGGAACTAATATTTACATTTTCTTAAACTCTGCTTTGGTTTTATTTACATCTATAATACTTCAAGTGCTTAAGGTCCAGGGTTCAGACTTTCCCTCTAAAAATAAGGAATTTGGATTAAAAATACGTGATTTGAGGTTCTTTTTTATTTGCCCTTCAGTTTTCAAGTCTTAAATATGCATAGTTTTAAGCTTTTCTCTGCAAGAGGGCAAGAAATTTCCTTTTATTTTTTAAGTTGAGAGTCTTCCATAATCATATGGCTACAGGAAGCAGGCTTTAAAAAAAAGCATATAAAATATTTCCTGGGTTGGCAACACTGACCACATTGTGGGGGAAGGTTCTAACTGAGCACCACCACATATATCCAGAGCAGAGAAAGTACATAGTCAACATCAAATTACCCAGAGTCCTTCAGCAAGAAGATGGAAGGCCAGCCACTGTGGTTGCCTATACACGTGCTCATTCGCATTTTAATTAGAATGCACCAGAGCAGACTCAGTTAATCTAATCGAATTCTAATTAAAACACTCTAACGTCACCTCATTGTCACATCTATTAAGCCTCCATGTGTTTTAAAATGGCCACTGGGATGCTTTAGCTAAACCTTGTTGAATGAGGTTTAGTTAAAGCATCCCACAGCCATTTGTAAACAATCAGGAGCTTACTAGATATGACAATAAGGCATTTATTAGAGCTGCTCTCCAGAAACTGCTGTAATTAAAATGCCACCCAACTCCTGAGCTTGTGTATAGGCAGCCTATGTTCCTGATCTCTTCAATGAAGTCCAAGGCAAATGTCTATAACATACGTGCCCTCCTCACCCACCCTTCACACTGTTCACTGACTTGGTCATGAAGGGACACACACTCTTCACACTCACACACCCAGTGGCTCACCTTTACAGTAAAGAGAGGGTAGAAGCAACCGAAGAGTTATTCCTAGAAAGAACCCAGCCAAAACAGCCCCAGGAAGTCACCACCCCCCAAATTAAAAACTCCAATAGAAATTTTCCTGCGCTCATCAACAGGCTTTCATACAGATGTGACAGTGCTACTGTGGGGAGAAGGGTAGTAAAGGCAAGGAAGACAAAACAGAAAAGTACAAGGAGGCATCCAAAATAGCTGTGGAGAATTCAGGGCTTGGAGTTGGGGGAATGAGGTACTAGATTGGGCCCTTTTCCTAGAAAAGGAAAAACCTTTTCAAGGTAATCTTAAACAATATCTCTCAAGCAACAGGCTACCTAACTCCCATTCTTAGCAATGCACCAGGCCTTGCAACAGACCAGCTGCTTGCTATGCCCCACCATCAATACACACCCATCATCACTGGACTGAGTAACAGAGATTAAAACATTTGAGGTTCATTCATCTGCAACTCTACCAAGGTCTCATATGCCTTTACCTGCTTACAGTGCCCCTCTGCTGTCTACACTGATTGGACAGGGCAATCCTTGCATGAAAGCATGAAGGAACACGGATCTGATATCAGCTCCAGAAAGACACAAAGGCCTGTGGCAGAACACCTTAACCTCCCTGGACACTCCATCACTGACCTCAGGGTAGCTCTTCTTAGGCAGCAAACTTAAAAAAAAAATGTGATTGGGAACTTGTGGAACAAGAAATTATCTACAGACTAGATTGTGTTAAGTATGGTTTAAATAGGAACTACAGCTTCTTATACTATTACCTGGATTAACTTCTATGACCCCTTTATTCCTACAGGTTCTTTGCTTATGTGCCTCTGTACTGGGGTCCTTATTCCATACTAAGGAGACAAGGGCTAGGGAGCAATAATCTGGCTCCAGGACCCTGTAAGTACTGCTAGGAGTTAAGAGCTCTTGCAGAAAAACAGCTGTTCATCCCAGGTGTGAAACACACAATCAGTGCTATGATTGACAGACTTGGTGGGGAAGGGGCTGGGCAGGTGAACCAGGGGGTATGGCTACAGGCTGTATAAGGCCAGGACCATGGCTGGGGCCTTGGTCTGGCTTTGACCTGCTGTAGGGAGGGAGCTCTAGATGACAGGGGTCAAAGGAAACTCAGCAACACCAGGTATCAAAGGTAAGCCATTTATGCTATATATTTATTCTTTGTTATTGTGTAAGACCAGAGGACCTGGAACAACTATGGGGAGTGCCTAGAGAGGAGCTACCACTGTGTGGGGATGAAAGTTGGAGGCAGAACTGCAGACTGGAGATCAGAGCATGCAGCCAAAAGGACTGTGGAAGCAAGCCCAGAGCCTGAGAGGATAGTGGAAGAGTGGGGCCAGAAGCCCAGGGGGCTGTGTGGCCAGGCCCAAAACCTAGGAGTGCAAAGAAGAGAAGAGGGCCTGAAGCCTGGGGGACTGAATGAGAAGGCTGAATCACACCCAGGCAAGTGGAAAAGACCAGGGAAGATGGGCACTCTGGTGATGATCCAAGTGGAGCAGGCACCCAAGGCCTAACTCCAGTTTCTGAAGGCCGCCTCCTAGGGGCACTGACCCAAGCAATGTTTTCTTATGCAGTCAGCTCCCTGAAGTGCTCTACACTACAGTGCTTGCAGAAGTGCACAGCTGTCGAGTGCTTGAAAAGTGCCTGATACTGAAACACACATCACACACTGTCAATACTAAAAAGAAAAACCATCATGGGATTCTGTGAAGGGCATACAGCTGTGTGCGCCCAGTTAACTTCAACAGTGTGGGTCACACTGAAATTATGTATGCAATTACATATACAATTTATGCATCCAATTGAAGGCACAGTTTTGAGTTTGGCCATTTCTCAATGATAAATAATAAATATCTTGCCCTACAGTTTGCTTAGAAAAATGAGCCTCCCTTTTGGAGTGAAAGGGTTAATTGTCCAAATGAAATCCTAGCTCTTGTCTTCATCTTGCCAGCTGAATGCTGCCAATGCATTTTAGCCCAAGGGTGAGTCTCATGGCAAGTTGTATGCGGCATTACGTTTCTAGATCACTGCAGCTTCACCTGTTATCATTTCCTTGCTTCTGTAATCACAACATGCCATGATAAGAAAAACCAGAGGGAATTGAAAGTATTCTGACTAAAGAGACAGTTAGTCAACTGCTTCATTGGAACTTGAGCATGAAATAAATAGCCTTTGGCTGGCAAGGGCAATTGACTAATAAGATTGCTACTTCACCACTACACTGTGCGGAAAGGGCTCTGACCCCATAGCCTGATGCCAGCACAGAATGGCAGATGCACCATGATCTACACTTCCAACAACATACCCTGCAACTAATACATCAACATTTAAACCAAAGCAGTAATAAATCTTTCTTGTGGGCCAGAGTATCAATACAAATGAAATGGCTATACACATAAAGGATGGTTGCTATCAAACTCACATTAGCTAATGCATTTATGCAATTTACAACCTGTGTATCTATCAAGGCTCTTCAGAGTGAGCAGTTCCACTGGCTCCAGTAGAACTTAACGTTAAGGTGGACCATGAACGTTAAGCAAGGAAATGCATTGCTTTTTGCACACACATCGGGCATTTCTTTAGCTTGTTACTGATGGCTCAAACATCTGGCTGCTGCTCGTTGTTAAAATGACAAACTTGAAAGGAACAATGTAACAACAGTATCCTTCTTTCATCATGAAGGCAGAAGTCTCATTGATGTTAGTGTCATCTATTCCTGACTAAGAAAAGCAGAATCAGGCTTTGCAATACAAAGGCAAATAACCGGGGCTATTATGGGTCAGTCTCTCACGACTGCATGCAATCTGGGAGGGTATGGGGAGTGAGTGCCCCTGGATCTGCATGTGGGGCAAGGGCGGGCTGCTGCTGTGGGCTGGGATCAGGGGCAGCATGGGCTTTTCCCAGCTGGGGCTGGGCTGGGCTGTGCCCGGGGTGGGTGGTGGCAGTGCTGGGAGGGTGGCTATGGGAGGGGCTGCAGTCACTCCAGAACTTGCTGTAGCTCGCCCCCAAACCTCCTTTCCAGCACCTCTGTTGGCCACTTCAAGTGCAGCCTGGCTCAACACCCCTGCCAGGAACAGCCTGCCCTCACCCTGCATGCAGATCTGGAGGTGCATGCCCTCCTGGGGATGTGTGTAGTGGTGGGAGCCACACCCTGTCCTCCTGCGTGTGGCTCAGTCCTGCACCCTGCCCTGACTGGGCAGCCCCTGCCCCAGTCCCACTCCCTCCCCACTGCTGGGGCCTTGATCTGCCCACCCCACACCCCTTCCCTTGCAACAGATTTACCAGTCGGACCCGGCTGCTCTCCACACTGCCAGGCTGCGCTCCTGGCCGCCTGTGTGCTGCGCTGGGGTGGCACACGTGCATGCAGCGTTTATTGGCCACATCAGTTCTGATTACACCCTATGACCTTTTAAGTACCCCTAGGAGTACACTTATCCCTGGTTGACAGCCACTGCTTTAAGGGAAAAAAGTTGGTTTTGATTAATTTTATTTATTAGAAGATCTGGCAATGAACTGCATAATACCTTGAAGAATCTCAGACTGCCTCTTGTGCAAAGCAGCCCAAAAATGTTTCTAATGGAACTGATAGCAATGACCAGATACAGATACATGCCCCAAGTTAATATTTCATTAATATTCTAAATATGCAAATTACAAAATCAAGCACTCAATTTAGGAGGTCTCAGAATTAATATTGCATGAACTACCTTAATTCATACCCCTGATACTTAATACATGATGACTGTTTTTAATCCCATGATCAGGTATGTGTGTGTGGTTTTTCCTTTTGTTTGTTTCTTTAATAAAAAGGAAGAAGAAGGACTGCTTCCTAGAGCTGCAAAGAGAAACTGTAGGGGGAAAATCCTGCTTCTTCCCTGCATCCTTGAGCTGAAATGGGCTCTGTAGAGCTGGCATGCAGGATCTGTAAAAGGACAAAGCATGCTCAGTGCAGGTGGAAAGTTTGAAGATTCGGGTGCTAAATTCTAATGAGCCTCTACTATGCATGGACAAATGATAACTTCCAGAGGCATTTAATTCCAGCAAACTTGAATGGATTTTCAGGGAGATGGCAAGAGGCAGTCTCCTGGCACCAGAGTCGTCCATCTTACCAAATTTTAAATTACTTTCCCTGAAGCAGTAGAGAATTTTTTTACAATTGGTGAGGAAAAAGTAACATAACCACAACACTGTATTTTCCCTAAACTTGGAAGTTGCTGAATCATTTTGGCCCAAGCTTCCCTAATATCAGCCTGAGGCAGAGGCACACATGGAAAATAGCTATCTGAAGGGTTAGAACCTGATACCTGCCTGGTATTGGTAAATAGGGAATGCTAGGTGACCATCACTTGAAGCATTGTGGTCAGCTTCACCTGTAGATGCATCAAATTGGG
Source organism: Alligator sinensis (assembly GCF_000455745.1). NCBI lineage: Eukaryota > Metazoa > Chordata > Crocodylia > Alligatoridae > Alligator > Alligator sinensis. The sequence goes on from NW_005841837.1 coordinate 2,238,472, forward strand.
TAAAATTTGCCCCTTTGCACTGCTTAAAACCTCAGATAAGTAACTGAATTAAAATTAAATTGTCACACATTACACTTGGAGCATGTTTTATTTAGATCATAGTAAAAATTGCTATAGCTGATAAAGCTTTCTGTGCAGCCACCCAAATGCTTACTATCATCTAAATAAAGGCTATTTTAAGTGTCAGAGCTGTTGAACAGTGGTGTGCTGCAAGGGCTGAGACTGACAAACAGCTGTTTGTCAGTCTTAGCCTCCATGCCACACTGGAGTTTCCGTACTGTATTACCTCTGTGGAGCAGTCAGCTGTTAGCTCAATATGTGTTGGGTAATACAATCTGGACATACTCCTTGCCAGAAAAGTCCTGACTTTGCTATGCTATGTTGCCACTTAGCACGTTTTCCTTGAGCACACGTATGCTTATGTTCTAAGTGCAGTTACATTCTAAGTGTAACGTGGCAAGGCCCAAATAAGGAACTCCCAAGAGCTTCCTAACAGAAGCAATATTAGATAATGTCCCAGCTGAAAGAAGCATGTGATTTAACTGCAATTATTTTTATTTTTAACAAGCCAAAGACCATCTCTAGTAAGCACTGGTCATTTCACATCTCAAGGCCCTATTTAGCATGTTTATCATCACGGCATTAGCCCTGATTCTGCTCTTCACAGCCATTCAGTGGGATGTTTGCTGAAAGCCATTCTCAGCACCTGTTCTGTTTCCTGGTCAAGGTAGGGCTTGAGGTATCAGCTGGCTGGAAAGGAAGAAGAGGGCAGAGGCTGCTGATAGAGCCCACTATGGTACTCCCTAATTAGCAAATTCCCCTGAGGGCTTGAAGTGGCTCACAACAGGTGGGAAGGCTGCTCTGATGCTCCTCAGGAAGGCCTCCCTCACAGATGTTAAGGGAAGTTAGCAACTGTGTAGCTTACTTTTACCACGGTGGAGATGGCTTTCCAAAAAACAATGTGTTCCATTACACAGACAGACACTTGCTCTCTTTTGTTAGTCTATAAGGTATAAATCTGCCCTGCCCAGGACCAACTCTGTGGGGGGCGGGAGCAAATTGTGCGACTTCCCCCAGGTCTCATGCTTTGGGGGGCCCTGTGAACAGCTGTACAGGCCCTGCTGTGGCTGCCACACACTGCCAGCTCCACAGTTTGGCCTCTTGCCACCACCGCATGGGCTGATATTCCCTGGACCCCACACACCCCTAGGGACAGCTCTGACCCTGCCTTCCACACCAAATACACAATGGCTATCAGCTACCCCTAACAATAGCATTCTTCTCCACTGACCGCATTATCATTAGTCCAAAGCCTTGGACTCTCCAATATTTCAACATGATTATGAGGGCAAGGTGATGTCCCATCTATGATAGAGCATTTAGCTTTATTGTAACAAAGTCACTAGATTCTTCTGTAGCCATAGCATAAAAATGCACTTATTGAGTTGGAGCATGCAGTGCTGTAAGGGGAGGAGTGAAACTTTTCCATTTAATCATAATTTGTGTTGACTCTAAAGCATAAGGATGCAATTTAAAAAGTCATGGAGGTCTGTGCAGTTAAATTCCTACATATGAGTAAAGCTCCATTCATTCCAATGTGGGCAAGGAGTGAAGTGATTTCTCTGTGCTGAGCTAACGGCAGGATCCGGTCCCACATCAATATTGCTTATTTCACTGTAGATGGTTTTAAAAAAATGCCTAGTGAAAGGGATTTTCTAGAGCAGTTGGATCTCATTAAGCAGAAGCGACCTATTTAAGCATCACTCTGACAATATATGAGGACAGATGTAATGCACCTGAGGGTGTTGGGGGAGTTGGCCAATATGATGGTAGAGCTGCTGGCCATATCTTTGAGAATTCATGGTGATTGGAAAAGGGCAAATATAGTGCCTGGTTTTATGAAAAGGAAGAAGGGGAACTACAGACTAGTCAGCCTTACCTCAGTCCCTGGAAAAATCATGAAGTAGATCTTCAAAGAATCCATTTCTAAGCACTTGAAGGATGAGAAGAAGGTGATTAGGAATGGTTAGCATGGATTCACTAAGGGGAAGTCATGCCTGACAACCTGATTGTCTTCTATGATAAGATGGCTGACTCTGCGGCTACAGGGAGAGCAGCAGATATGATATACCTTGACTTCAGCAAGACTTTTGAAACAGTCTCCCACAACGTTCTCGCAAGCAAGCTAGGGTTGGATGAATGGATTATAAGGTGGACAGAAAACTGACTAGATCATCAGGTTCAAAGTAATCAATGTTTCATGTCTAGTTGGCAACCAGTATCAAGTGGAGTGCCCCAGGGGTTGGTTCTGGGGCCAGGTTTGTTCAATATCTTCACCAACAACCTGGAAGATGGGATGGAGTGTACACTCAAAGTTTGCAGATGACACCAAGCTGGTTGGAGTAGTAGATAAGCTGGAGGGTAGGGCTAGACTTTAGAGATGCCTCAAAAAATTGGAGGACTGGACCAAAAGAAATCTCATGAAGTTCGATAAGAAGTGTGAAGTCCTTCACTTGGCACTGGAGAGGCCACATCTGGAGTACTGTGTCCAGTTTTGGGTCCCCGACCACAGAAAGGATGCGGACAAATTGGAGAGAGTCCAATGGAAGTCAATGAAAATGGTCAGGGGGCTGGGGTACCTGACTTCTGAGGAGAGGCTGAGGGAACTGGGCTTATTTAGTTCGGAAAAGAAAAGAGTGAGGGAGGGATTTAATAGCAGCCTGGAACCCCCTTAAGGCAGTTGAAAAGAGAATGGAGCTGGACTGTTCTCAGTGTTGGCAAATGACAGAACTAGGAATAATGGTCTCAAGCTGGAGCAAGGGAAGTTTAGATTAGATATTAGGAAAAAATTGCACACTAGGAGGGTAGTAAGCCACTGGAACAGGTTACCCAGAGAGGCTGGGGGATCTCTATCCTTAGAGGGTTCTAAGCCCTGAGTAGGTAGACAAAGCCTTGGCTGGAATGATCTAGTAGGGGCTGGTCCTGCTTTGAGCAGTAGGTTGGACTAGATGACCTCCTGAGGTTCTTTCCAGCCCTAATTTTCTATGCGGCTATACAAGATTGTTCCCTATGGCATATTTGAAAGCTTTGTGCTGTTGAATGTCAGAATCCCTGAACAATGAGGCTTCTAAAACGTTCCTCAAGAGACTGTTCCGTGGACAAATGCATTCTACCAGGAAGTCTCTACTCTGAGTTCTTCAAGAACAAAATTCTTGCTTTTATTTATATCCCAAACCATCAAGGAAGGATCAGCAGGGCAGCCCCTGCTACAGAGAATGTCTCTCTCTGAAGGGCTCCTCCCTATTTCTACCCTGCTGTATGCATTGCCAGTTTGTTATATCTTAAGCCACCAAAATAAACTCCCAACCAATTTCCAGCTGTGAAAGGCACAGATGACCAGTTTCCAATGAACATGCATTAAAGCACCATGACTAATAGAAACAGAATGCCCTGAAGAAACAAAAGGCATTCCAGAACACATGATGGGGTTGGGGAATGAGTGACATTAGCTCTACAGTCTGCCAGCTGGCAGCCTGACTTTAATTCACCCTTGCCTTTAAAGGATGGTGTGGGAGATCTCCCCCCACCCCCTGCCTATGCTGGGACCCATGCTTGTGACCTACCTGACCCAGCTCCCTAAGTCTGGCTGGAACTCCTGGGTCTTGTTCCCAGATTGCTGCGGTCTTAACCTTTAAAACAAACAAAAAAAATCAGGACACAAAAATCAGCAAGTGCATGTACAGTAGGTTTTGAGTGTCATTACCTGACCTCCCATTCCCCCTTTCCGCCCCCCTTCTCAAAGAGTTTGGTTATTGTCAATGTTTGCTCCCCACTGCCTGTAGTCCCAACACTTGACCTGATCTCCATGCCAGATGTAGCACAGCCTATGAGAGTCACAATCTATACAAGCAGATAAGGAGCCCTCCATTGACTGGCTTAGTCCAAAATCAGGAGAGGGTGCATCAGTTCTCCTGTTGGTCCAGGACATCAACCACGTCCCTGTTAATGCCTCCATCAGTGAACCTATCCAAAAACAGCATCCCCTTTAGTTATCCAAGTCAACATAACAAAGGTTATTGCTCCCCAAGTTCTGGCATGAACTTAATCTCCAGGTTAAAGGCTATCTGTCCCTTCTGTGTGCTAATTACACTAAACCTGAAAATATTACAGACAGCTCATTTAAATATTTTTTGTCAGCTTGCTTCTGGGGAAAGCAGGCTTCACTGTATCCAAGCACTAAACCTGTTCCCTGACTTCTCCTGCTACCACCCTTTACTTTTGTTTAGTCACCTGGCATGATGAAGGCCTGATCTGTTAACTTAATGCCTCCCGAATATGCTTTCCAAATTTCCAAGTAGGTGATGATCAGTGTCTTGCAAGACTGGCACTAAAGAGGTCCAAAAGCTTAACTTACTTTCTTCCCTTTCCAAGTATTATTCTTCCTTCTTCGTTGTCACTTTCCTCCTCACCTTATAACCTGACTATCATCTCCTCCTTGCAACCCCCCACACAGTCTTTCCTATCACAAATACATTTTCTCCACTCCTCACTGAAAACTTTGGCCCATGCTCTTCACAGCTGTGAGCTCCTTCTTGCTGTCCTCCTCATCCCACACCTCTCCCCCTCCGTTCTAACCACTCCACTCTCCCTCCCACCCTGAGCCCTCCATATTCTTTCCAATACTAACAGATCCCTCTAACTCCTGCCTGCTTCTCATGGCCCTCACCCTCTTCTCCTGCTGCCCTATGTATTTGGAACAGCCTCCCTCTTCCTTTTGTATAAAGCTCCTCTTGTACCTTCAGGCTTGTTTCACCAACTATGGCCAGTATCTCTCTCATTTATTATCCTTTGCAGCACAGGAACAGAGGGCTGGAAGGAGTCATACTTGTCTGTCTTACAGCTTAAAAGTTCCCTGGGGAAAGAGCTGAGCCAGGTTCTCAACGGGTGTAAATCTGCCTTGCTCCATTGACTTCAGTGAAGCTAGGCAGATTTACATCATCTTAAAATGGGCACCCTTGTCTTTTACAGATCAGTTGACAACCGTGCAGTTTTGGCTCTCTATTAAGCGATAATCTCTTCTGCTTTGCAGTTAAAGGCTGGTAATAGAAAAGACAAATGTGTTGTTATTTCCCCGCACACCAAGGCTGTGCAGTGATTCATGGCTCTGCACATGCAGCTCAGCAGGCAGTTCTCTCTATCCCAGGGGACTCAGATTAATCAGGGATATTAAGGGTGGGATTTTCAAATGCACACAGCTGGACTAACTTTGTCCCCATTAAAGTCCACAGGTGCAGAGATAAGCCAGCTAGGAGCGCTTATGGAAATCTCACCCTAAATTTGATTTGCTCAGGATCTCTTGGACAGTCTATGGAGCAGATTTGTCCAAAGGAAAATCAGTTGATTCCCTGCAGTTGGGTCCCAGCAGTGGAAAAAAAGGACTGCTTCTGCACGGTTTAGCCCAAGAGCACAGCAAATCCTGAAGTCTCTGTGGAGAAGAGAGGAGCGGACATGGTATGTACAGAGTGGGTGAGTTGAGCCCAGGAGGGGGAGGCCCTTCACCCCATGCCTTGCTCCAGAGCCAGGTAATGCCCTCCCCTGAGGCAGATCAGAGTTGGGGTCCCCTAGTGGAGAAAAGCACCTGCCCCTTTCTCCACAGCCACTCTGCACTCTCATCTCAGCCATCTCTTTCACCCTCCTTGGC
>NW_005841837.1:2244202-2245110 GCF_000455745.1 Alligator sinensis
GCCCCCCCCTCAGCCTGGGCTGCCCCATGGGCCAGCGCTTTCCAGTCCTCGGGCCGTGCAGGCAGGAAGGGATCATAGCCACAGAGGGAGTAGCCAGAGGGCTGGAAATGGACCCAGTGGCTGCCCCACAGATTCACACTCAGTTGGGGGCACCGTGTGCCTGGATGGAGCCATGAGTCCTGAAAACAAGCAGACTAAAGAAAGGAGACTCCCAGGAGCTCACCAGGGCTGCTGCCCTCGCCTGGGCACTCCAGGTCCCAGTGGCACCAGGGCAGCCGGGCAGCATTGTGACATCAGCCAGCTCCCAACATGGGCGGTGAGGCTGGCAGCGCAGATCCTTCCCCCAGAGGACGCAGTACTCACCTCCCTCCTCCACGCTCCCTCCACTCGAGGAAATAGTCCCCTTTTGAGCCCCAGGTGAACCATGACTGTCTGCTGTCTTGCACACCCTGTAGTGCTGCCACTTGAGACCAGTGGGCAGGACCCCCTCAGCTGTGATGAAGGGCAGGAGCCCAGGACATGGGTTTGGGCTGCCAGGGCCAGCCTGGGCGAGTGGACTCAATGTGCACCAACTTGCACTGAGACCAGTGAGTGCCAAGTGACCTAGGGTGAAGCGGTCTTGGGGAAGAAGCAGAGGTTAGAGTAGGCAGGGCTTGGGTGCCTGGACTGCTGGGTTCCCTGCCGAGCTGTGGGAGGTGAGGAGGGCATAGTAGTTAGAGCAGGGGTGGGGGAGCATGGACGTAGGTGGATGGACAATGGGTTGGGGACGGGGAGGGGCAGGGCAAGAAGCTGCAACCCCGTACACAAAACTAAGTCTCCTTCCATTCACCAGCCCCAACACACCAGTGCTCTGCACCCTGGACCCACCTCTGTCCCAGGCTCTGTTCCTGCCCCAGCAAGAGGTTTCC
>NW_005841837.1:2245141-2246889 GCF_000455745.1 Alligator sinensis
AGACGGGCGGGCAGGGGGAGCCCCAGTCATAGGGAGACAAGAGCCTGTGTCAGTAGATGATGCCAGTGGCCAAGCTGTCGCTCAGGCAGGGGCGTGTGTCTCAGCACAACTGATGGCTGCTGCGTGTTTCCAGGAGTCCTCACCTGGACAAGGTACTGCTGGAGCAGGGGTGTTGCAGGAGGCCCAGTGGGATTGTTGCCCTCCCCTAAGGAATGAGATGTCCCCTTCCACTTGCTGAGAAGACAAGCCCCCACAAGCCTCTGCAACAGCTGGGGAGCATGCACCCATGGGTGCTAGAGGAAGAGGGCACGCACATACATGCGCATGCACATGACCTGCCCCATGCACCCCCACAGGACAGTCTGCATGGGAAAGGGCCGTGGGGGAACGGGGCAGTAGGGCCAGGGCCGGGACCAGGAGGGAGCAGAACTGAGAAGGGCCCGGGATTGGGATCAGGGCCAGGGCCCGCTGTGCCCTTGTGGCCGCCCCTTCCCCGGCTCCCGTGGTCGTTGCACCGGTGGGGGCCTGGAGCCAGGGGCCGGAGCAGGGTCAGCCTCGGCTGCGCTGCCAGGCTGGAAGGGACAGAGATTCTGAGACCTCCGTAGTTTATTGCTTCACATAGATCACACATGTGGATGGGACCTGTTTGTCTGGCTTTAAAGTGGTGAAATAACAAGGTGTGAAGAGAAAGCTGAGACCAGCTGCGCAGCCCCCCGCTCTGATCCCAGACCTGAAGAAGCTGTCGCTGCCATCGGTCGTGGCGGCAGGGGACGGGGGGTGGGTAGTGAGTGGCTGGACGTGGAGCCTCCGCTTTGCCCAGCTCTGCGCTACCGCTGTTCAGCCCGGCTCTGCGGGGCCCGCCAAAGCACAGGGCGGTTCCCCTGATTCCCTCCCCCCACCACAAGGGACAGCTCTGCTCACCGATCCTCGTTTTTGGTATCCTAGGCCAGGAGCTTCACACTACACTTGTGCCAGATGGGGATTTCACATGGGAAGATGGATGTTGCATCAAGAAGCAGGAGCTGCAGGGAACTACAAGGCTGGTGCTTGGTGGCAAATCATGGTGACAGCCCAGGACAAGGACATTTCCTTGGGAGCCCAGGTCCTTTTTGATTGAACTCCCTGGGTTTGAAAAAGGGAAGTGTCCTAAACTTCCCACCAAGCATCCAGCAGTGCTAGCACATTTTGGATCTTTTCTTCATCCCTTCTTCACATCCTTTGAAATATTCCAGGTGGCATTTGTAGGCATGGGAACCTGCACTCAGGGGGTTTCTGAATTCAAAGGAAAGAGCCTAATTTGGTAATGGCAGCCTCCCAAGGGTGTCTAACTGTTTCCTCTGAGCCTGTTAGTAGGCCCACCCAGAATAGGCACCCAGTGAAAAGGAGGGAGATGGAGCGTGGCAGAAGAGTAATGCTGTTCCTCCAACCCTACAAGAGCTCCAGGTTGACAGTAGCATGGCTGGGCCCTTTGGAGAGGTGCCTTGGGTAGCCCACAAGGGACGGTGGCCTCAGAAAGGTGGAAAATGGATTTGTCAGTCACTGCCCTGAAACCTTGGTCACAATTATGCCTTCAGCCGTGTGGTTTCAGTGCCAGGCCCCAGGGGACAGAATGAGCTGGACATCCTGCTTCATGGTTCAAAGGTTTCCCCCTTCTGCAGGCATCTCCACCAAGTGCTACAGAAAACCATTCCAAAGGACAGGCAACCACTGCCCAGAGCAGCTCCATGCAGCTGAAGGGATGGTGACAA
>NW_005841837.1:2247383-2248009 GCF_000455745.1 Alligator sinensis
GCTTACCTTGGTAATGGCAGCCTCCCAAGAGTGTCTAACTGCTTCTCCTGAGCCTGTTGGTAGGCCCACCCAGAAGTGGCATCCAGGGAAAAGGATGGAGATGCAGCGTGGCAGAAGAGTAATGCTGTTCCTCCAACTCTACAAGAGCTCCCAGTTGACAGTAGCATGGCCGGGCCTGTTGGACAGGTGCTTTGGATAGACCTCAAGGGACGGTGGCCTCAGGAAGGGGAAAATGGATTTGTCAGTCACTGCCCTGAAGCCTTGGTCGCAATTATGCCTTCAGCCGTGTGTTTTCAGTGCCAGGCCCCAGGGGACAGAATGAGCTGGACATCCTGCTTCATGGTTCAAGGGTTTCCCCCTTCTGCAGGCATCTCCACCAAGTGCTACAGAAAACCATTCCAAAGGACAGGCAACCACTGCCCAGAGCAGCTCCATGCAGCTGAAGGGATGGTGACAAACAGCCAGTGTCCAACTGAGAGACCAGGAGGAGTCCCTGAGTTCTGGGGACTTCTTCGGAAAGACGGCCATGGCCTGTCCCTCAAGCCACAGTAAAACAGTGCGCCATGCTGTGTGGTGCTCTGTGTCCTGTGTTGGGGAGCCTTGGGGAGTTTCTGTACAGTTTCTGA
>NW_005841837.1:2248120-2248399 GCF_000455745.1 Alligator sinensis
TTGATCCCACCCACCTCTCTGCCCACATTGCTGCTCTGCAGCCACTGCTTGTGCCCTCCATCCATCCTTCTCTCTTCTCCAACTCCAGGCATGCTGCTCTGGCCTTGCAGAGCTCTTCATGCATCCTCCTTCTCTACTTCCTATTCCCAGTCCCAGTCAGCATATGGGCTCCCGCTGACCTCACATATGATCTGCTTAGGTTTGGCTGTGCTCCCCAGTCACAATCCACCCAGCTCATGCCCTGGAGCCCCATTCTGTGGGTGGTGGCATTGCAGGTGG
>NW_005841837.1:2250983-2256774 GCF_000455745.1 Alligator sinensis
TTTTGTTGGTTCAACCTGGGCCTTGAATGGGGACTATTTCCCCACGTGGAGGGAGCCTGGAGCACGAGGGTGAGAATCACGTCCTCTGGGGCAGGGATCTGCGCTGCCAGCCTCACCGCCCTTTGTTGGGAGCTGGCTGATGTCACAATGCTGCCCGGCTGCCCTGGTGCCACTGGGACCTGGAGTGCCCAGGCGAGGGCAGCAGCCCTGGTGAGCTCCTGGGAGTCTCCTTTCTTTAGTCTGCTTGTTTTCAGGACTCATGGCTCCATCTAGGCACACAGTGCCCCCAACTGAGTGTGAATCTCTGAGGCAGCCTCTGGGTCCATTTCCAGCCCTCTGGCTACTCCCTCTAGTCTGTGCCCATGATCCCTCTCTGCCTGCAGTGCCAGAGGACTGGAAAGTGCTGGCCCGTGGGGCAACCCTGGCTGAGGTGAGGACTAGAGCCCAGTGGCCCTGGTATGAGGAAGGAGAAGGGCAATGCCAAGGAGGGTGGAAGAGATGGCTGTGGTGAGAAAGCCGAGTGGCTGTGGAGAAAGGGGCAGTTGCTTTTCCCCCCTAGGGGACCCCAACTCTGATCTGCCTCAGGGGAGGGCATTGCCTGGCTCTGGGGCAAGGCATGGGGTGAGGGGCCTCCCCCTCCTGGGCTCAACTCACCCACTCTCTACATACCATGTCCGCTCCTCTCTTCTCCACAGAGACTTCAGGATTTGTTGTGCTCTTGGGCTAAACTGTGCAGAAGCAGTCCTTTTTTTCCACTGCTGGGACCCAACTGCAGGGAATCAACTGATTTTCCTTTGGACAAATCTGCTGGAAATCTCCTGCTTTAAAGTTGGCCGAATTCACTCAGGATCAGAAGCTTGTCCTTTGCACCTCTCTGCTCGAATGTGGATCGTGGCAACCTGGAAGTACCTGAAATCTCTTCTGGAGGAGATGTTGCAGATGGAGAAGGTACGGGACAGAGTAGGGGTGGGACACTGCATTGACTGAGTAATCAAATCATAGACCTGATGATATCCAGCCTAAGCTCCTGTTGTTGCAATTTAAGACCATTCGGTAGCTTCCTGTCCTCTGCGGGGTCCTTTGCAAACTTGCAAACTGTGCGCTCAGATCCTTCCGCCACGTTCATGTTCCCTGACTATTTCTGTCAGCCTTCTCCACTTCCCCTTTACTTGATTCCTCTCTGTGTTCATTGAGGAGCTGACACTTTTGTTGGCCTTTCTCACACATTCTGCAGTATGGAAGCCTTGGACAGTGGCTTAATAAAGCTTCCTCCTCTTTCCTCCCCCATTTGGTGGTCTGTAAGAGACACACGTTGTGGCAACATCCCTGCTGTGTTCCCGTCCCCCTGACTCTTTGGAAACCTCCGGGAGACATCCGTTGCAATGTCATCATTGCTTTTCCCAGCCTTCCCAGTATGGAGGTCTCTAACAGACACCCATTCTGATAATGTCCTTGCTATTTTCCCCTCCTGCCAACTCCCTGGTTTGGCAATGTGTTTTAGAGATACATTATGACCTCACCCTTGTAGTTTGCCCTTCCCCCAGCCTGTTTGGAGGTCTGTATTGATTCTCCATTATGACATCATCCTTGCTGTTCCCCAAACCTGGATTGGTCATCTGTAATGGACAAAGGTTATGACATCACCTTTGCTCTTTTCCTTCCCTCATTTCCTGGTTGCATGGCCTGTATAAAAGGAGGACATTGTCCTTGCTGTTTTCCCTGTCCCCCATCTGCCTTGGTGCGTTGCAATAGATGCTCATTCCCATGTTACCCATGCTGTCCCCTTCTTCCCCCCACTTATGTTTCATCTGCTGTAATTTGTATAAACTCCTCTTAAGTCTTTCATGGCTTGTTGCAATGGTGGGGAAGGGAGAAGGGAGCCATGCAGGCTAAGAAATTGAGTAGGTCTGGACCTAGCCAGTTAGGGATGGGAGACCCTCATGCCTTCATCAACTCAGGCTGATGGTCCCCTTCTCTCTGAATTAATCCCAGTGTTGCAATCCAACTCCTGTGTGATGAATGGAGGTGGATGTTGCTGATATTTATTCCACGCCCCACCCATCCCAGTCCAGGTGCTTTTCTTTATTTTAGTAGTGAAGGACATGGCCCCTCGCTTTCTGCTGCAGCAGTTCCTTGATACGAGGCAGCGAATTTTCCAGGAAATAGGGACATCATCTGTGAGTTCATAGATCACTGAAGATCTGTACATTTGACTTCAGACATGGCAAAGTTTGCGGGGAAGGAGCATATCCTGGTAATGTTGGGTTACAGCTCTTTTTTCCCTTTGTCTCTCTCGTCTATCTGCCTCTATAGTGAGGCGAGTTTCCTGGAAATGATCAATGCCTTTCCACACATCACAACACCACGGGGGCTCTCAAGTCTCCCGGCACTGAAGCATTGATGTTAATATCACATTTCTTCACGTTAGCCTTCGAGGTGTCCTTCAACCTCTTCTTTTGACTACCTGTGGAATAGTGACCACTGGTGAGGTGGGAGCTGGGACCTATTTTGGGTGCCAGTTGTCTGGCATCTTTATGATATGTCCTGTCCAATGGAGCCGGTGACATATAAACATGGCTGTAATGCTGGTGGTGTCTCCTTGAGCCAGAACGCTGACATTTGTTCTTCTGTCCTTCCAACTAATATGGAGGATTTTCCAAAGACATTGCTGGTGGTAACTTTTCAAGGCTTTCAGGTGTTTCTGATATGTCATCCAAATTTTACACCAATATGACAGGGTTGAGGTGACAACAGCTTGATAGAGGAGAAGTTTGGTTTCGGTCCTGATGTCATGATCATGGAGGACACAATTTTGGAGATGTCCAAAGACAGCACTGGCAGACTTGGGTGCTGAATATCAGTGGCTATGTTTAGTTTTTGGGAAAGGTAGGGGAAATTCTCAGCATTCTCCAAGATTTGCTCTCTAATTGTGGATGAGCGACTGATTGAGCTGGCATAGCTTGGTAAAGTATCTTGGTTTTCATAAAGCTGGCAGTGAGTTCAAGTATTTCATATGCCTCACAGAAGCAATCGGACAATCACAAGCTTAATGAAAACCAGTAATGAAGGTGTTTGGTTATCTTGGATTTGGAACATAACCCATTGATGTTAAAGGATTCCCATCCATGCAATACTGGATGCTGACTCCAGGTGGAAGTCTAGTCAGCAGGGAGATGTGGCATAGCTACAGTATAGATGGAAAAGAGTGTCGGTGCAAGTCCACACCCTTGCTTGACTCCACTTCAAATACTTATGTGGTCATTTTGAGACATTGTTTAGGCTGTTGCTGTCATGTCATCACGAAGAAGTCCGAGAATGGTAACACATTTTGGCAAGCATTCATCTCTCATTAGGATCTTCCATAGGACCTCTCTGTAGATTGAATCCAAAAGCCTTAAGTCAGGTCAATGAAGGCTATGTAAGAATCTTGGTATTGCTTGCAGCACTTCTCCTGCAGCTCTGTAGGAACAAAGATGATATCTATTGTGCCTCTCAGTGTTTTGAAACCACATTAGGACTCAGGTAAAATCTGCTCAGTAAGAAAAGTACATTTTTTGAGGAGAATGTGGGTGAGGATCTTCCCAGCTATGGACGGGAGTCCCATTTCATGCTAATTGCTGGAATCCAATCGATTCCCTTTTTTGAATATGGTAATGATTCTAGCATCTCTCAAGTCACAGGGAACTTTCCCTGTGATCACATTGCCAGATCATCTTAATAATATACATGGGTGGATTTAGGATTTTAAAAAGGTGAGTGCAGATAGTGTAGTGCATCATCACCATAATTAACACAATTTTTTTTTCTCCAGTTAAAAAGAAAATAGAAATGTTACTAATATGCTAGAGACTATGGCTATATTATTCAGTTTGAGTTCAATGCAAAAATAAATGGAGCCTTATTGGAAGGTAAGTTGATTTGCTATGTCATCAGGGAAGCTTTGGATCGGGTACCTCTGAGCTGGGGCAGCACCTGGCTAGATAGCAGCCTGCCTGGGTTTCCACCACCCCGGGCGCCATCCCCGCTACCTTCTCCCAACAACAGCAAAGGCATCAGCCTTCCTTCGACCTTCTCGCACTGCCCCAGGGACAAGGCAGCCCAGTCCATGAGGCTGATGTTGGTTCCTTATGCCCAGTTCCTTATTCCCAGTTCCTTATTTCCAGTTCCTTATTCCTTATTCCTGGTTCCTGGTTCCTTTTTCAAAGCTAATCTAGACCCAATAAAAACTTGTTATTAATGAATTCCACACCCTAACAAAAGAGAATTTCATTAGCTATACATATATACTAATTAATATGTAAAATAATATTCCACATCAAGTACAGAGCCCTAAATGAATGTCAGGTTAGGATGGGATTATGAGGCAAAATACTTCTTGGGCCTCCTCATATTTCATGGTGATGTCACTGGAGAACTGTCCCAAAGAACCCTGACCACAGTCCCGCCTGGCCCAAAGCACAGGTTGGTTTGGCCGTGCCAGGCTGTCAACTAACAGCCCCCATGCCCACTATACTAAGTATAATGGCTTGAATAAGGAACTAGTTTTCAGGCTGGGATTATGGCTAGAAATTCTGCTTGGGCCACCCATCAGAATACCTCTGTGCCACCGGGGGACTGTCCTGGACATCTGTCACTAGAGACTTATCCGGCCCAAACTGCAGTTTGGTTGTGCCAGGCTGACAACAGACAGCACTCCAACCGCTGTGCTAAGTATGTGGTCTTGAATTAGGAATTGGTTGGTGGGCTTGGATTAGAAATGGAAATGCTTCCTGGGCCACCCCACGCCATGAGTCTGCAGCACGGGGCCACTCTCCTGGACACTCTCCCCATTCTCATTAAAAAATGAGGCGACTGTGGTGTCGATGCCTACACAGTCAAATGGGTCGCAAATTGGCTGGAGGACCGCACCCAGAGAGTGGTGGTGGATGGGTCATTTTTTTGGATTAGAGATGGAAATGCTTCTTGGGCTACCCCACGCCATGACTGCAGCACGGGGCCACTCCCCTGGACACTCCCCCTTCTCATTAAAAAATTAGGCGACTGTGGTGTCGACACCTACACAGTCAAATGGGTTGCAAATTGGCTGGAGGACCGCACCCAGAGAGTGGTGGTGGACAGGTCATTTTTGACCAGGAGGGAGGTGGACAGTGGGGTTCCCCAGCACTTGGTCCTTGGGCCCACACTGTTCAACACCTTCATGAGCAACTTGGACGAGGGGGCGAAAAGCACCTTGTTCAAACTCGCGGCTGACACTAAGATGTGGGGAGAAGTGGGCACCCTAGAGGAGAAGGACAGGCTACAACTAGATCTGCATCACGGGCAGGTCCAAGAAGGTGATCCTCCCCCTCTGTGCAACATGGGTCAGGCCGCAGTTGGAGTACTGCGTCCAGGTCTGGGCGCTGCATTTCAGGAGCGATGAGGCGAGCATTGAGAGGGTCCAAAGGAGGTCCAGTCGCATGGTCAGGGAGGAGAGGCTACGGGACCTGAACCTGTTCAGCCTCCACAAGAGAAGACTGAGAGGAGATCTGATGGTCACCTATAAGCTTGCCAAGGGGGACCAGCAGGCAATGGGAGAGTCCCTATTCCCCCAAGCACTACCAGGAGCACCAAGGAATAACAGCCGTAAATTGACAGAGAGTAGATTCAGGCGAAACATCAGGAGGCACTCCTTCACAGTCAGGGCGGCTAGGAGCTGCAACCAACTTCCAAGGGAAGTGGTGCTGGCTCCTACCCTGGGGGTCTTCAAAAGGAGGCTAGACACTCACCTAGCCAGGGTCATTTGACCCCAGCA
>NW_005841837.1:2257270-2259169 GCF_000455745.1 Alligator sinensis
TGGCCGTTCGCCCGCTGCTGTCTCCCACCCCCCCAGCCACTGCGCTAAGGACAATGGCTCAAATAAGGAACGGTTTTTTGAGCTGGGATTAGAGATGGAAGTCCATGTTTGGCCACCCCACTCTATGACTGTGTGGCACTGGGCGATTCTCCCAGGCATCCCCGACCAGAGTATTTTTCAGCCCAAAGCGCGGTTCGGCTCCACCGTGCTATGAACTCAGAGCACGCCCCCTGCCCGCAGCAACTGTACTACGGACAATGACATGAATAGGGAACTCTTTTTGGGCTGGGATTAGAAATGGAAATCCTTTTTGGCCACCTCATGCCATGCCTCTGTGGCACTGGTGGACTCCCCCGGACATCCCTGACCAGAGTCTTGCCCAGCCCGGAGCGTGGTTTCTTCATGCCATGCTGCTACCTGCAGCCCCCATAGCCATTCACATAATAAAAGGCTTAGTCTGGCTGTCTGTGTGTCTGTCTGAATGTCTGTCTGTAATGCTTCTAGCCAGCTGTGCACGCGCCCCCAAGAGGGCAGGTGGCGATTGGCTGGGCGGCACACAAGTTTGCACCGCTGCCGGGGAACTTGGGTGGTGGGGAACGTGTCCCAGCTGTCCGAGCAGCCGGCTGCCCCTGTCTTCCTGGCAATGGGCAACCCGTCTTCCTGCCAATGGGCAATGGGGCCACTGGGGTAGCATGGTGGCCGCATGTCCTGGATGCCACAGAGCCATTGTTACTTCTCTACAAAAACCCCTGCCCAAGCTCAAGTTTCTGTCCTGGTGCTTGCATCCAAATGTGCACCAGGTCCACTCCTTTCCTGCCTGAACTCCCCCCATGGGCCATGCTCAGAGCTCTGCCCGTCTGCCAGCTCCAGCAACTCCTGGGAACCTCGACCGGTTCAGGCTTCGCTGAGTGGTGAGACCCCAACTCTCTCTCTCTCTCCCTGACTCCAGGAACCTGACTTTTATTCTCTTACTGCAGTCACAGTTTTCGAAACCTGACTTTGCTAATCAAACTCGGCTAGACTTCCTCAAAAACCTAACTGAAACTATGTCATATTGTAAGTGTTTATTTGTCTCTCTCTTGTATGCCTGTTATTACTGGTATCATCATAAGTTCCTATACCTGGCAAGAAATAACTTTTATAGTCAAGCTGTTGCTATACTTTTTCTCTGAACCTCACCTACTCTTCCTTCCCCTTCAACTCCCCATTTGCTCTGCAGCAACGCTTCTTTTACCTAAGCCAAAGGTCCCTGTAATGCCCAAAACCACAGTGGGGTCTGCTCATCAACATATATATATATTTCATAAATTTCATAGACATTAGCGCTGGAAGGGACCTTGGAAGATCATTGGGTCCAGCCCCCTGCTCCAGGGGCAGGAAGTCAGTGGGGGGTCATAGGATCCCAGCAAGATAACCATCCAATTGGCTCTTCAAGGACTCCAGAGTAGGTGCTTGCACCACCTCTGGTGGCAGCCTGTTCCAGGTCTTGGGGGCTCGGACTGTAAAGAAGTTCTTCCTTATGTCAAGCCTGGAACGGTCTTGGGGAAGTCTGTGACCATTTGACCTTGTCATCCCATGGGGCGCTCTGGTGAACAGGCGTTCCCCCAGATCCTGATGTACACCCCTTATATACTGATAGGCAGCCACCAGGTTCCTCCTGAGCCTGCGCTTTTCCCCTGGTAGGGGACCTACAGATCGGTCGTCACCTGGGGAACAGTGACCATCAAATAATAGAATTCATCATAAGACGTCGAGTGGGTAAGGTAACTAGTAGGGTGAAAGTGCTAGACTTTAGGAAAGCTGATTTCAATGAACTCAGGCGATTAGTCAAGGACGCACTGCAGAGTAGGAGTTTTGGAGTAATGGGAGCCCAAGAAGGGTGGCTGTGCCTTAAGGAAA
>NW_005841837.1:2259569-2290826 GCF_000455745.1 Alligator sinensis
TCCAAGGAGGGGATACTTCCCCTCTATCGGGTGCTGGTCAGACCGCAGTTGGAGTACTGCGTGCAATTCTGGGCGCCGCACTTCAAGAGGGATGCGGATAACCTGGAGAGGGTCCAGAGAAGGGCCACTCGTATGGTTAAGGGCCTGCAGACCAAGCCCTACGACGAGAGACTAGAGAAACTGGACCATTTCAGCCTCCGCAAGAGAATTTTGAGAGGCGACCTTGTGGGTGCCTATAAGTTCATCACGGGGGCAGAGAAGGGAATTGGTGAGTATTTATTCATCAAAGCACCCCCGGGGGTTACAAGAAATAGTGGCCACAAGCTAGCAGAGAGCAGATTTAGACTGGACATTCGGAAGAACTTCTTCACAGTTCGAGTGGCCAAGGTCTGGAACGGGCTCCCAAGGGAGGTGGTGCTCTCCCCTACCCTGGGGGTCTTCAAGAGGAGGTTAGATAGGCATCTAGCTGGGGTAATCTAGACCCAGCACTCTTTCCTGCCTATACAGGGGGTCGGACTCGATGATCTATTGAGGTCCCTTCCGACCCTAACATCTATGAATCTATGCATCTATAAGATCCAAATGAGATATGAATGCTAGCAAAATGTATTACCATTCTCGGACTTCTTCGTGATGACATGACAGCAACGGCCTAAAAAATGTCTCAAAATGACCCCATAACTATTAGAAGCGGAGTCAAGCAAGGGTGTGTACTTGCACCGACACTCTTTTCAATCTATACTGTAGCTGTGCTACATCTCTCTGCTGACTGGACTTCCACCTGGAGTCAGCATCCAGTAGTGCATGGACGGGAATCCTTTAACATCAATGGGTTATGTTCCAAATCCAAGATAACCAGACACCTTCATTACTAGTTTTCAGGAAGATGGTGATTGTCTTGCATGCCCAGTCAGTTGAGGAGATCTGGATCAAACTTGATTGCTTCTGTGAGGCATATGAAATACTTGAACTCACTGCCAGCTTTATGAAAACCAAGATACTTTACCAAGCTATGCCAGCTCAATCAGTCGCTCATCCACAATTAGAGAGCAAATCTTGGAGAATGCTGAGAATTTCCCCTACCTTTCCCAAAAACTAAACATAGCCACTGATATTCAGCACCCAAGTCTGCCAGTGCTGTCTTTGGACATCTCCAAAATTGTGTCCTCCATGATCATGACATCAGGACCGAAACCAAACTTCTCCTCTATCAAGCTGTTGTCACCTCAACCCTGTCATATTGGTGTAAAATTTGGATGACATATCAGAAACACCTGAAAGCCTTGAAAAGTTACCACCAGCAATGTCTTTGGAAAATCCTCCATATTAGTTGGAAGGACAGAAGAACAAATGTCAGCGTTCTGGCTCAAGGAGACACCACCAGCATTACAGCCATGTTTATATGTCACCGGCTCCATTGGACAGGACATATCATAAAGATGCCAGACAACTGACACCCAAAATAGGTCCCAGACTCCCACCTCACCAGTGGTCGCTATTCTAGAGGTAGTCAAAAGAAGAGGTTGAAGGACACCTCAAAGGTTAACGTGAAGAAATATGATAGTAACATCAATGCTTCAGTGCGGGGAGACTTGAGAGCCCCCGTGGTGTTGTAATGTGTGAAAAGGCTTTGATCATTTCCAGTAAACTCGCCTCACTGTAGAGGCAGATAGACAAGAGAGACAAAGGGAAAAAAGAGCTGTAACCCAACATTACCAGGATATGCTCCTTCCCCACAAACTTTTCCATGTCTGAAGTCAAATGTACAGATCTTCAGTGATCTATAAACTCACAGATGATGTCCCTATTTCCTGGAAAATTTGCTGCCTCATATCAAGGAACTGCTGCAGCAGAAAGAGAGGGGCCTTGTCCTTCACTACTAAAATAAAGAAAAGCACCTGGACTGGGATGGGTGGGGCGTGGAATAAATATCAGCAACATCCACCTCCATTCATCACACAGGAGTTGGATTGCAACACTGGGATTAATTCAGAGAGAAGGGGACCATCAGCCTGAGTTGATGAAGGCATGAGGGTCTCCCATCCCTAACTGGCTAGGTCCAGACCTACTCAATTTCTTAGCCTGCATGGCTCCCTTCTCCCTTCCCCACCATTGCAACAAGCCATGAAAGACTTAAGAGGAGTTTATACAAATTACAGCAGATGAAACATAAGTGGGGGGAAGAAGGGGACAGCATGGGTAACATGAGAATGAGCATCTATTGCAACGCACCAAGCCAGATGGGGGACAGGGAAAACAGCAAGGACAATGTCCTCCTTTTATACAGGCCATGCAACCAGGAAATGAGGGAAGGAAAAGAGCAAAGGTGATGTCATAACCTTTGTCCATTACAGATGACCAATCCAGGTTTGGGGAACAGCAAGGATGATGTCATAATGGAGAATCAATACAGACCTCCAAACAGGCTGGGGGAAGGGCAAACTACAAGGGTGAGGTCATAATGTATCTCTAAAACACATCGCCAAACCAGGGAGTTGGCAGGAGGGGAAAATAGCAAGGACATTATCAGAATGGGTGTCTGTTAGAGACCTCCAAACTGGGAAGGCTGGGAAAAGCAATGATGGCATTGCAATGGATGTCTCTCAGAGGTTTCCAAAGAGTCAGGGGGATGGGAACAGAGCAGGGATGTTGCCACAATGTGTGTCTCTTACAGACCACCAAATGGGGGAGGAAAGAGGAGGAAGCTTTATTAAGCCACTGTCCAAGGCTTCCATACTGCAGAATGTGTGAGAAAGGCCAACAAAAGTGTCAGCTCCTCAATGAACACAGAGAGGAATCAAGTAAAGGGGAAGTGGAGAAGGCTGACAGAAATAGTCAGGGAACATGAACGTGGTGGAAGGATCTGAGCGCACAATTCGCAAGTTTGCAAAGGACCCCGCAGAGGACAGGAAGCTTCCGAATGGTCTTAAATTGCAACAACAGGAGCTTAGGCTGGATATCATCAGGCCTATGATTTGATTACTCAGTCAATGCAGCATCCCACCCCTACTCCGTGCCGTACCTTCTCCGTCTGCAACTTCTCCTCCAGCTGAAATTTCAGGTACTTCCAGTTTGCCATGATCCACATATGAGCAGAGAGGTGCAAAGGACAAGCTTCTGATCCTGAGTGAATTCGGCCAACTTTAAAGCAGGCGATTTAAGCCACAGCTTTATCTTCACAGCATCCAAATGAAAAAGCTAAGTATAGGGGCCTGGTGGTAGTGGAATAGTGTACACACAGCTGTGCCTGCGTATGAAGGCATGTCAACATTATGGCAGTTATAGCAGAAATCCTTCTTTCGTGGATTTATATTCCCCTTGATAGGCCCAGGTACATAGACCGAGGGAGAAAATATTATTTGGGGGAGCTGAGTACGTGTGTCAGCACGAGAACTACAACTCCCATTGTGCTCTGCGGGGTGCAACACATGCACAGTTAGCCTCTTCCTCAGGTTGTGTGGCACTGAGCGCGTGTGGGGTGCTGGCCCTGTGGTGCTGCTGCTGTCACTGGCCACCGCAAAATTAGTTGGGGGGGGGGGCGCTAAGGCCACCCCCAGGCCCCAGCTTTCCTCTGCTTACAGCTAGGTAGGACCTGTATTCAGATGTAAGTACCCCTATGCTTAGGCTGTTCTGGCAGACATTGCGGGGGTGGGGAACCAACTAAGTGGCACTTCACTTTCAACTCCGTGCACACCTGCATCAAGCATAGCACATGCCCAGAAGAGAAACCGCATCAGTTTGACCTGGCTTGCCCAGCATCTGTATAGATCGTGTGCTTCAGCGGGGCTTTGTGACACTTATTTAATAGCCGATTCAATCACTATTAAAACAAAAAGCCCTGCTGAAGCACACAGCCTTTACAGATGCTGGGCAAGCCAGGTCAAATTGATGCAGTTCCTCTTTCAGTAAAGCACTGTTTTGTTTTGGTTTTTTTCCTACATCTGTCACTTCCCTTTTGTGTCCAGGTTTTTAGTCTGGGCCCCCCTGCTATTTAAATTTGCCTTCCTTGCACAAGAGGCAAAACTGTGAATACAATTTTTGTGCTATGATTTTGAACCTAATCTCTCTCCTACCAAAGTTGATGGAAACTGCCACATTGACCTCAGTGGGAGTGCATTACACCTTTAGATTGAGTCCTGGTATAACCATAGAAAATAATTAAACAGAAGAGCCTTCAGTATGAAGAGCTTTGTATTTGCATTTTTCTTTGGTAAACACACGCTGGCGGTGCATCACACTACTTGCTGAGCCCCTGGGATTTCCTGGAATGTATTCTGTTTTCCGGGCATATGTTTTTCTCCATTATGTATCCAGTTGCACATGGAGTCACAATCTTAAATATACATTCTGTTTACTTTGCTGTGCGTGAAGTCACATCATGATAATCCTCTGCTTTCTGTAAACAGGTACTCTGATAACCTGAAGGTTTCTTCACTTTGTTTTAAAACACAAATAAAGTTTAATGGATATTTGACCATCCATGCCAGCCTAGCAATTTCCTGCAAGCTGACATTCAGATGGCTGCTTCTTATCGTGAGTGCCGTAACTGCAAGGAGGTACCGCATCTTGCTGGCAGCTGGCTCATGTGGGGCATAAGGAACAGCCATATATACATACCTGTCTAATCTGGGGCTTCTGGGGAATATCTCAGCACCAAAATCCAGCTTCTGGGGAATATCTCAGCACCAAGCTCCAGTGCTATATCTGATAAGGGATGTTGATTAGACTAGAGAAGGGATGGAGACAAAGACCCTAGGGAGAAAGGTTACAAAGATGAGACTTTTTGGGACTTCGCATTATGTGATGACACTGAGAGAAAGCACTTCATTTTCCTGATGGAAGAAACACATTTCTTTAATGTCACAGGATAAAGATGAGCATAGAGGGCCAAGTTGTGACCTGCCAAAATGAAAAATATCAGGCTCTTAAATTTGCCGCTTTCAGGCAATTGTGGGCTCAGCATGACTTTGAGGACAAATGCTGTGGCTTCAAAGGAAGTTGTTACTACTGTGAGCTCACAGCGACCTCTGCTGGACTGTCCAATACTGGACCACAAAAATATTTGATGGCAGAGCGTATATAACTAATGATTTGTGACAATAATCAGAATGAGACAATTTCAACAAAAAGAACAAGTTGAGGATTGTTATAATAAAGGAAAGGTTAGAGACCCAAAGCACATGTAAACTTGACTTTAGATAGTCTGTTATTTATGCAGTGGAATGCAGATCTTTACCACGGTTATGGGCATGGTAGGAATATCTGGATAATTTGATAGTTGATAAAATTTCAAGAAGTAGCTGTAGTTTTCATATATTTGTTAGTTTGTCCTGTGCTGTGGTATGCCATCTTTTTAGAACTATATTTTCCTTACAGCTTAAAGAACAGGTAATGTGGTATAATTGTCCTGAAAACAGAAAGTGCATATTCCCTAGGTATAGGCAGACAAGGTTCCTTGGGTGAATTTGATATCTTTTATTAGACCAACCCAAATGGTTGGAGAATAGTTATTAAGCAAGCTTTCGGGTTCAAAAACCCTTCGTCAGGCTCAGTAAGCTGCAGCAGTTGGTGTGTGCTCTTCCTGGATGGAAGTTCTGTTACAATTGGACTGTTTGTGTTGGCATAATGAGGGCACTGCTACCCCGGTGCACACGGATCTGTAGTCTCTAGGCAGTTAACATTACTTGTTCAGTCTATGGAATTAAGAAATGCCTCTAGAATAACTGACTTTGCTAGAGATGAACCCCAATTTTGAAGAGTCTAAGGCAGGGTGGGCAATTATTTGGGCCCATGGGCCACATAAGGAGATTTACTGAGCTATTGGGGGCTAGGTCAGCATGCCTCCCCCTCCCTTCCCCCTGCAACAGCTCACCAAAACTCCCTATGTGAGATGGAGTTGCTGGCAGGTGGGAAGCAGTGTTTGGGTGCAGGACGGGCAGGCAAGGCCAGGATCACAGGGCAATGACAGTAGAGGGCTGGGGCCTGAGGCAGAGCCATGATCTGCTGCTCACATGCCCCTGCAACGTGCACTGGTTCTGCAGGCAGTGACCTGCAGGTAACGGGTCACGGCTCTGCCCCGGGCAGGGCCCGTGCTGTCACAGCCCTAAGATCCCAGCTCTAGATGCAACTCCCCACCTGGCCATGGCCCCTTTATGTTTGCCTAGCCACTCGCCTGGCCTGTGCAGATCCTGGCCGCTCTCCGCAGAGACCCTGATATCATGGGGTGGTGACTGCACACAGCCATGATCGCTGCCTTCGCGTCCCTGCCTGTAGAGCTGGGGCTCAGTCCTGGCCCTGGCTTCACGCTGTCACAGCCCCATGAT
Organism: Alligator sinensis; assembly: GCF_000455745.1. Classification (NCBI taxonomy): domain Eukaryota; kingdom Metazoa; phylum Chordata; order Crocodylia; family Alligatoridae; genus Alligator; species Alligator sinensis. Next base: position 2,265,893 of record NW_005841837.1, read on the forward strand.
CCCAGAGTCTCCATGAAGACTGGTGGGCAACGTGCACAGCCAGACAGACATGATGGGGCTGCAGGTGGGTGGGAAGCTGCATCTAGGACTGCATCTGGGATCTTAGGATGGTGACAGCACAGGGTTGGGGCCAGGGCCGGGGCAGAGCTGTGATCTGCTCCTCGCACACCCCTGCCTGTGGAACCCGTGCCTGCTGCAGGGGCGTGTGGGCAGCAGATTGCAGCTCTGCCCTGGGCCCAGCCCCACATTGTCACTGACCCAAGATCCTGAGGTCTCCTTCCCTGCCTGCCTGTCTCACTGGATACAGCTCCTCACTGGTCCAGGTCCCCATCCCAGCCACCCGGCTGAGAGCCTGCATGCGTCCTGCCCCTGGTGGTGGGTGTGGGACAGACTCACTGGGGCCAGATCCAGTGGTGGTGGCAGCCAGAAGAAGCCCCCACCATGGGGACTGCTAGGAAATGGAGCCCAGCTTCTGTGCTGCCCCAGCCCCGCTGTACGCCTGGGGACAGTGGGACTGCCTGCATGTGCCATGGCCCGAGCTACCCGCCACATCTGGCCCAGTCAGGCTGAGGGACTCATCACAAGCCATACAAAATCCCTCAATGGGTCAGACCCAGCCTGTAGGCCATATTTTGCCCATCCCTGATGTAAGGTGTCACTCAAAACAGCCAATAAAATTAGGATTTGTGGGGGGCATATAGCTGCTTACAATTAGATTGAGAGAGACCTTTTGGATAAATATTAAGGCTACACTTAATTCTGTAGTAATAACTGACATGAGGGACACTGACCTGCATACAGACTGTCAGCACAGAGCTCATTTGTGACCTCCATCCTGCTTTAAGCATTTGATCTTGGGAAAGTTAGCTTATTAATAGACACAAGCACTTCTGTACATCTGCAAAGAGCAAGATACCACAGCCCAAGTAGAGGGAAACTTTCGTTGGCTTTTCAGAAATTCAGTATGAGCCTCAGGACATTGAGTTTTCACTCAGTGTTTACCATGAATTTGAATTTCAAGCAACAGCTGAAACCTGCACGGGCAAGGGTAATAGGTAGCTTCTGCATAGATAAGCTACTGGAGTTTACTTGGTTTTTCCATTGCACTCCAACCTTTGACAGAACTTACATAAAAATTCCCCATGGTTCTGGCCAGCTAAGTTAGAGGCCATATTTATATTGGGACAAGCCACCAGCTGATGGGACATCCCAAAAGGCTCTGGGAGAGGCACTATTTAAAGCTTCTCCCCAAATAACCAGCCTTCTATGCACTAAGCTAGCCAGCGTGAGAAGTGGGTGATGGTCATGGTAATGAACATCAGAGCTACATCAACAGCAGGCAGCTAAGCTCTGCAGTAGAGAGGTATACAATCCCACAAGCAAGACACTTCAGGAGAAAGGGCACTTCTACAGAGTGGAAAAAGAAGGGATTTTGCTCCTCTGGGCACAAGTTGTGCATTTGTGTTAAACTCCTTGAAGAAAACACCACCCGTTGGGCCAGATCATCAGCTGGTATAACACAGTGTGGCTGCACTTAATGAAGCATCATGGGTTTACACCAGTTAAGGGTGTGCCCCCTACCTTGTTTCATCTCAGTTTCATGTAACTTGTTGGTCATTAAGGTAGCACATACTTGTCAATGGCCTTGAAGTGAAGGTCCCAAGGTATTACTATTCCCCTGGGCTATCCTGTCTCCCTTGCAGAAAAAGCCAATGGGGGTTCTCTTTCCATCTTTATTAGGGGCCAGTGCCCACCCAAAACAGAATTTTATTGACAGTACCAAATTTTTGGGTTTTGTTGGGTTTTTTTCTTTTATACAGACACAATTTCAGAAAAAATAAGCCCCAAGTGTCTCAAAATCTAGAGCCTCGGATGCTCCTTAAACCGCTAAAAGACATTAGACATCCATTGTGCATTAATCTCAACAATTACACCTCCTGCCATGCCACATATGCATGGCAGAACACATGATTTTGGGATTGGGAATTGGATTCAAATCACATCTGGGCTCTTCCTGCACCAGCAAGTTGAAAACTGGGAGCTGACAATCTGGTCCCTGGCCCCAGCCAACAATCAACTGATTGTCAAAACAACAGCTAGGGGGCATCCACACCCTTTACCCATTGCCAGGCATAAAGACCTCTGGGTCAGGCTGCAGCTCACTCCCAGGGTTCCTATACCTAGGGATGAGTATAAACCATGTGTGCTGCTGAGCTGGATTACATACAAGATTTTATAGGTCCCAGAGCACAGGGTCCCTCTCCAATCCTGAGTTGCTGTTGCACTGGACCTTTAAAAACTGTGTGTACAGCTGAAGGGCACATGAGATTTTCCAACATCCCTGGTGCGCAGTGATGACTGTGAAACTCAAGCTGAGCTGGGCCTACTTGCAAAATATTGATGACAATTGCATAGTGCAAGAGACTGTAAATTTGCGACTGGACCTTCTGAAAAGAAAAAATGAGGCGTCACTTCCAGCTTATTTTACTATATTTATGATGGTTTTAAATAGACTCCAATTTGTCTGGTGTGTAACTGTGCGAAATGTCTAGCCTTGATTACTTTGTATAGTAAGTATTTCTTTGCAATTAACTTGTGTTTATGTGCAGGAAGAGACATTCTCCATATGGACTTTGATAGGTGTCTCCTCCTGATTGACTCTTGTTTTGCCTCAGTGGTTTCCTTGAGTTTTCCAAGGACAACTCCTCAAAAACTTAGTTTTTTTCCTGGTTGCTAATCAATTTTGGTATGTTCCAACTTAGTAGAAATGTTGTTACCTTTCTCCTGTTACTGAGGAAGGTAACTCAATCAAAATAGGGACTTTCTTATAACCAATACTAAACAGTTTGATTAACAGGATTTTTCTGTTAATTACTGCTTGGAATACTCTCTTGATTTACACAACTACAAGAATATTTTGAGGATGCTGAGCTAAAAGGTATAAAAGAGGAAAAGCACATGCTTCAAGAATGAGAAATCATTCTGACAAGAATTGCTACTGCACCCAGCTGATCTGGTGAAAGGATCCACACCTTGGGAAGCTGACAGGACAGAGATCACTTCTTTTTCTTTGCCTGTACTAGTAAGAAACTATCATTTTTACAGCAAATTATACTGGACTTTGCTTTAGGCTCATTTAACAGTGAATACTTGTAGTAAATAAAGCCTTTCTGTTATTCATTGAACAAGTTGTTGTGTCAGTCCTTTATACACTAGTCCTGAATCCCATTTCATCACTTAACATACAGGGACCTGGGGACTGGGGAGAGGCTCCTTGATCTTGTGATCCCCAGTCACCATGGATGTCAGAAAACCACATATATAGCCCAAATGTAAAGGTCTGGGGCAGGGGTTGTCAACTGGGGGTATGCAGAAAGGGGCTACGCACACTCCTTTAACAAGGTTGAAAACCCCTGGTCTGGGGTGTAGTGAGCCCAAGAAGGGAGAGGGGGAGGGAATCCCTGATGTCAGTCTCACTACACCTCCCCCTAGTCTGTCTCTGGGGGTCACTGGGGGGAAGGGGGGAGTCCTGGAGTGCAAGGACTGTTTTTTTCCCCAGCCCAATTGGGTAGGGAACATCTATGTCTTAGACCTTGGGGCTGCCCCAAGCTGTGTCAGGATCTGTTATGGGCCAACCCCAACTGGTCACACCTTCAATTTAAGGTGTGATACAGATGAGCCACAAAGCTATTACATGTGGAACATCTTTGTGGCTCATTTACTGTATGATCAAGCCTTACCTTGACTTGAATACTTGGTTGGGTAAGGAGTGATTAACCTGTTAATCACATCTTAAATGAAATGTGTGTCAGAGCCCTTAAAGCCATTTTTTTTGCATATATATCCAAGAAATTAAGTTCCAGATTGCCACATCTGTTGTTATGGTAGGGGTTGGTGCCTGACACATCACACCACCAATACAGAGCCTTGAGTCTGATTAAGCTTGACATGTAGCCTCTGGATTACTGTATTTAAGTTTTTTACATACAATTTAATTCTATAGTGAAAAAAGGGGATGTTCATTCTACCACCAAAGTATTCTGTATCTTTTTTTGTATTGAGAGAACTCATGGTTGTCTCCAGAATGGTGTATTAATATTTGGCATGGGCAGTTGCTTATGGGTCCTTTCCATCTTCCTCAAGCCACAGAGGCTTTAACTGCAGCACAAAGTGAAGGACAAACTAGAATTAATGGTCCCAAGAGGAAGGCATAGTGCTAGTTACATAAAACCAGTCTAAGGACATGGACAGATGTAGATGTATCCTGGCAATTTATATTTGTTTTGCATACCAGTGCAAATTATATTAGGATCAGAATGGCCAGACTTGTAGCCAGAGTAGCTTTCACAGGATATGTCTATTAATGCACCTTGCAGCTGGGGTCAGAGGATCAGATAATAGTCTGCTTCCCTTTAGCCACACATACCCTGGGGTGGATGGAGACACATTAAACTATTGCAATTTATCCTAATATGTTTTATCCCTGACTCTTTCAGGTGTAATCCTGTACCACATTTCATTGAGCTATCCTATTTTAGGACTTTGTGACATCTGTTCACTACTTAAACCAACTCCCCTCCCCCAAACAATGGTGTAAATGTCATGTTTGTTCATGTCTTAAGCATGAAACGAATGAGGCTTTGGTTTGTTTCTAAGTTAAAGTATAGAAACATAAGAGTTTAAGTCTCTATTTTCACTGTTCTATATATATGTTTCAATATATACAGAAAGAAAAACATGATGTATTTATAGTGATTCGCAGGTTTAATAAATACAGGCATACATGAATGAGAAGAACAACAAACTTTAATCTTAGAGCAGTTGGCAACTTCTACAGACCCTGTCTGGCTCTAAAAGCTACTTACATAAGAGACCACTTCCCAATTACCAACTTCCCCTAAATTAGGGAGCGTTTTTAAATTATAACTTTTAACACTATAGTATTCATAGGAAAAATACAGTTAAGAGATTACTTTTTTAAATGAAGAGGTTTTCATTATGATTTGCACAGAGGTAGTATTTAGGGACTGTGATTAAATTAAATATTCAAGATGCACATTTGCTGACAAGTCTTAAAACAAAGTCAGTCCACTGATCTAGGCAAAATCACTGACTAAGCACCTGGAACCAGATTGCATTGAACCATCTATGACAGATGTAACATTTTCTGCATGTGCAAAAAACTTTTTTTTCATTTCAATTTATTCAGGTTAGTTTAGTTCAATGACTAATTCATTCAAGGCTGAGAAACCAAGCGGGCGCTTAAAAGAAGAAAGCTTGTTTTCCAATGCAATGAATACTAGTTAGGGTTAAGTTTTATTAGTTCTAAAATCTAGACAGGCATTGCTACCAAAAACAATCAGTCCAATCCACTAACTATAGTCAACACCCCATTGAGTTAATTGTCGTCAGAAATGCTTCAGGGTTGAGGATGATCACTCCTACAGGTCATGTGAAGGGTTGTAAATAAGTCTGTGGATGGCTAAGAAGGCTGAGCCTCAGATTCTCAGGCAAACACCACAGATGGTGGTTAAAGGGAGGGTTGGAGGACGGATTTCCCAGTCTTGTTTCCTTTCCTTCCATTTCTGTCATTTTTCTGCCTCCAGAGCAAGACGGTTTTCTTCAAAGTAATATGTACCTTCTCTCACAAGGCGTTACCACTTAGCCCTGCCCCTGGTTAGTTTTTCCCAATTTGTGCTATCAATGCTACACTTCTTAATGTTCGCCTTTAAAATGTCCTTGAAGCATTTCCTCTGGCCCCGGTGTGTTCTTTGTCCTTGGCTGAGTTGGGAGAATAGCAGTTGTTTCAGTAAATGTACATCAGGCATGCACACACAAAACCCTATCCACCACAACTGATATTGCATGATCAGTGCTTCCATACCGGTGGTGTCACCCAAGCTACACAGATGTAGAGAAGAGTTGGGATTACCACAGCCTTATATAGTAAGAGCTTTGGTTGAGTCTGATGTCGTGATCATTGAACACACAATGCTTCAATCTTCTGAAGGCAGAGCTGGCATATCAGATCCTATACTGGATCTCCTCATTGACGTTGGCCTTCTTTGAGAGATGGCTGCCGAGGTACACAACCTGTTCAACATGCTCCAGTTCCTGTCCACCAGTGAGGACCTTTGCTAGGAGTAGGCTGGTGAATTAATAAGTTAGCTTTAAATACAAGGCATGTCTTAATGCAGCCTCTGTTTCTAGCATATTATTTAACATAGTTGTATTTAATTACAAATAGAAAATGTTGGTTATCTACATTTTAATTCAATTCCAATTTTCAACCCAAAGCAGTAAGATGCAGATCTTGACTTAAAAAAACCTAGTAGCTAAGAACTGTCATCAAAATTTTCCAAAATACTAATATGTAAAAGTTAATCTTTATATTTTATGTTAAACAACATCAAATATTGAACAAGGATTAACAATAGTATGTAAAAGTTAAGAACCTGTATATTGTACATTAAGCTACATTACATTTTGAACAAGGATTGTGAGACCTCATGGACAGAAATAAATTCCAAACCTGGTGTAAAGGATATATTTAGTGGAAAATCTGCATGTCTTAATAGCTACTAGTCGCTGACAATCAACATTTCTTTAGAAAAAAACTACAAGCATACAATTGTAAAACAAGATTAAAATTGATTATTTAAATCAAGGGGTTTTTGCTTGCAGATTTTAAGTTGTGATTAAAATCAGTAATTTAAATCAAGCTGCCCTGTTCGCATTTCACACACAAATAAAGAATCATTAAACTGAATTATTTACTGTCAAGGAAACTTGGTGGTATTACCGTTACAGTTTTCTTGCTTGTGTCTCCTCAACTTTCCTTTTGGAAATGGGATATCTCTGACAGGAGAGTAACTTGATCTCTGCTTCCGTACTGAAAGCAGCTTGACTGCTAAACCAAACTGATGTTCTCTTCCATTTCAGAGCAAATAAAAGACTCCAAATGCAAAAACCTTTGAGGGCTCTTAGGGAACTCAGTGCTGGTAGTTAACAGCATTAAAACTCTTATGTATTTTGATGGAAGGTGCAGTAATAGCAAACCCTCCCTAGGAAAATATCTCTGGGGTCTGCTCTGGTCTTCCCTTGCTGACATAGTGGGTGGAAAGAAACTTCTTCCTCCATTCTTGTCTGGAAGCTTGTGCAATAAACCTTGAAACAGGAAGCTGATGTTCAGTTCACATTCTGTGTTCTCTATACCACGCATCCTTTCCCTTGGTGCCCATTGCTTGCCAACCTCTAGTTCATCTCACACAACCTTCCTCCTAAGCAATCTGGGGAAAAACAGAGACATTAGATTTTGCCTCAGATTCTGGACTTCTTTCTAGGTTGAGCAAGGAGTCTGCTTTACATGGCTCCAAACCAATCACATGGCTTCACAATACCTCCCACCAACCCATCTGGATTTTATCTCCCCATCAAACTTCACCTTTAACTTCCTCAAGATCCAGGAGTCAAAACTCATGGAAGAGGTGATATCTTTTATTAGACTAACTATATTTGCAAACAAATTATTTTATTTATTTACAAGCTTTCAGGCACGCTCACCCTTCATCAGACATAGGAGAGAGCAGAGATTTGTAGAAGTTTTCCAAGGTAGAAATAAGTATTCATATTTCACAGGAAAGCTGAAGGTGCAGTAAAGTCTCCCGTTTGCAATAGTTCATTTTGTCCAGGTTAGGCACAGAGAAAAACTGAAAAAGTCTTTTTACCTCAAAGTTGTCTGGTGGCAAACAAGATGAAGAAGTATATTTCCTTCAGTGCACCAAACTTCATGGCAATTGATTCCACAGCACATTAAGCTTTTCTATCCCTCATTTTTGGGTCTTTGGGGCATACGTCTTAATTGTCCATGTTGTGTAGGTAGGGTGCAGCATTGGACAAAGAGCTTATACTCTTAGCATGCAAGGAGAGACAACAGGCAATAAAACAGAGAAAAACGGAAGACGGCATACCTGTGAAAGAGTTGTCCTTTGCATAACAACCAGCAATGTCACTGCTAAACCATTATCAAGTATTTTGTAGTCATGACTGTGGGACCCGGGTACGGTCGGCTGGGCTGTGGCCAAGAGCCCAGCACGGCAGGGGGGGACTTTTCCGCGATGGAGTAGAATCAGGCATGGAAGCGTAGTGGTTGAATAAAGAAAGCTTTACTTACACTGTTGATGGACACAGCATAGGCAGAAAAAATTAACTTCAATTACAATTTCAAACCGGTCGGGAGCTCTAGAAATCAAAGTGAGACAACGACTCACTCGATGGGCATGCAGGGCACGGGGTACATCCGGAATAAGCGGTCGGTGACGGGGAGTCGTGGTGGTTGATCAGGCCGCCAAGTCTGCTTCGAGATGTTCGCGGAGTTCTCCCATACGGGGTTCTCCTCGGAGTTCTCTCTGACTTGGGCGGAAACTGCTTCAACCTTTATACAGCTAGCAAGTCAATCGCTAGTCGCCAGGTAGGAATAATTTAGAACTGGCCAATAGTGGTGCACGAATTTGCATAAGGGTGGTGGGAAATCTCTTGCACCGGGGCCTTCCACCATAGCGGAAAATTCCACTGTGCCGAGAAGCTTCAGTGTGGCGGGAAATTCCACTGTGGCATAGGCACTTAAATCAATGGGTTATGACATGCCCCCTTGCCGATGGCACAGCTGGAATTACTAACACCTGCACGTCGTTTGAGTCATCACCATCTCTTTTGGGGGGCTCATATGACAAGCGGGTAAATACAAATGTAGACAACGAAACAAGTTCGTCTTCTATAGATCGGATCAAATAATAACCAAGGCAAACACAAATACACATAATTATATTCATTACAAAAAATTCAACTATCAGGGTTTCAGTAGGTGTCATGACGACGTCACACGTCGAGCCCTCGCTTCTCTGATGATGTTCTCTTTTTCTCTCTCTCTCTTGGTCTGCCTCCGTCTGTCTCGGGTCTCGGACCTGTGAAAAGAAATCCCTTAGAGCAGTAAATTAACCTATATTACAGTGTTTGCATGGAACCGCGCGCGATAGGGCAGTCAGCTAGATCCACCGCCACTTCCCGCCTTCCCCAAAGCACACGATACAGGTGCTCGGACACGGCTCTGCTTTGAACGATCTTCTTGGTACACTTGTGGGTGTGACCAACATGGAAGTGGGATGATGATTCACTCAAGTTCACTTAGCATGAACTTCGGGCGTCGCGAGGTCTTGTTCGTGTTCAGTAAGGTGAGAACATTGTGGACCCATCGTTTGGCTCTTTTGGATATTCAAAGCCTAGTTCATACGTCAGTTGCCATTGTCCTGCGTCTCCTAGGACTCTTAGCTGCCGCTTAGTGAGCCTAGAATGATGCAGGAGGAATCCAAACATGATCCGCTCCTCTGGCGTTCTTTGTGGCAACAACCTTGACGTTTGTCGAGAGCCAGACTCAGGATGTTTCGTGTTCTGGGTCTCGATCTGGCATGCTGCAAGTTGATGTTCTAAATCACTGGATGTTCTTGTGTCCAACTGCATAAGGGCTTGTAATCGCGGGTGTTGATGCAAAAGGTTACCCGCGGGTTGACCAGCCAGTGGGTTGAGGAGACTCCGAAGGGAGATGGCGTTTTCTCCTCCATACACTTCAACGCAGGCTTCTACGCTGTTAAGTGTCACCAGAACAGTTCCAGGATTTTGCAGGTGGTGATGAGGCCACTGTCCTTTCTGCTGGGGTGGTGTTAGTCCCAGATCGTGTGTCCTAGAGTTCCAGGAACAATATGAAACTCCGATTATTGCCAGCAAAAGTTGTTCCGCACTGGTTTTTCCCAGTTGTCCGTCATGCCATGCGTGAGATTTCTGGCTGACTTGGCCTACAACAAGCGCTGGAAGTGGAATGAGCCAGTGAACATTACACGTCACTATATCTATGTCGGTGGCATGCCCTCCACTCCACGAGGCTTGTCGGGTTAGGAAACTCGCTTCTTCCATGTCTAGTAGATCTGATCCAAACTCTGTCACTAAGCACCATAACCATATGGCCAGCGGTTCTCCAGGTCTTATTCTTGACTCTTTGCACAACCCTTGCAACTCAGTCCAAGTACGAGCACGATAGGTGGTGGTACAAACTGCACTCTGTGGATTGATTACTCGGTTGATCATCGCTACAGGATGAGCTGCTGTTAAAGCTATCGCAGCATCTGGTAGGAGGGGCGGATGCAATCTTCCGCTCGATGCCCCCTCCCCGTGGTGATGAGGCGGGGTCGCCAGGAGCGACGTCACTTCCGAGGGCGGGTTCGCTGGGTGGAGTTTTGCCTGTTCTTCTGAAGCGCCGCCTTCTCTTCCGGGTCTTCCGGGCGGCGTGTTTCTCTCTTGGCGCCATCTTGGAATGGCGTCGACTCAGGGCTTGCTTTCACTGCCGCCTCTTTAGCCGCCTGAACGGCGGTAAACAGTTGAGCCTCGAGATCTGCATTCTCCCACAGCAAATTTGTGATTGTGCGGAACATTACATTCAACATTCTTCCCTTATTACACTTTGGGCTTGCCCACCTAGTCGCGGTGCGGCCCTCCGCTTCTAAACCTTCACGGAGCTCGGGTATTAGCTCGCGGCCTCTCAACCCAGACGCCGGGATTGGGTGATCGAATTGGTCAACCGATGTTGATTCTTCACCCTCCCGCACATACCGCATACCGCGGGCGTGCTCCTGGCTGAGAGTCAGGGCCGTTGCACCCATTGGTTTGATTCTGGCGGAGGACACGATGCCCCCTTCCTCTCGGGGCCTGAATAGGACCCGCTCACTACTCATCACACACCCGAACGCTCCAGGGTGAAGATGTGCTTCCCACTCCTCCAAAGCTCCTTCTTCCCCCTTCAGCGAAAGGTAACCGCTGATGAGCCTTTCACCCTTTCTGCCCGCCTGATGATAAGCGATGTGCGCCTCTAATTCCACGGAGTCTGTTACGTGGCATCTCTCACTACGCCAGGGGCAGTTCTTAACTAATTCTAACTCCATCGTGTCTTCCCCGAATCCTGTTCGTGACGCCATGTGGGACCCGGGTACGGTCGGCTGGGCTGTGGCCAAGAGCCCAGCATGGCAGGTGGGTACTTTTCCGCGATGGAGTAGAATTAGGCACGGAAGCGTAGTGGTTGAATAAAGAAAGCTTTACTTACACTGTTGATGGACACAGCGTAGGCAGAGAAAATTAACTTCAATTACAATTTCAAACCGATCGGGAGCTCTAGAAATCAAAGTGAGACAACAACTCACTCGACGGGCATGCAGGGCACGGGGTACGTCCAGAATAAGCGGTCGGTGACGGGGAGTCGTGGTGGTTGATCAGGCCGCCAAGTCTGCTCTGAGATGTTCACAGAGTTCTCCCATACGGGGTTCTCCTCAGAGTTCTCTCCAACTTGGGCGGAAACTGCTTCAACCTTTATACGGCTAGCAAGTCAATCGCTAGTCGCCAGGTAGGAATAATTTAGAACTGGCCAATAGTAGTGTATGAATTTGCATAAGGGTGGCGGGAACTCTCTTGAACCGGGGTCTTCCACCGTAGCGGAAAATTCCACCGTGCCGAGAAGCTTCAGTGTGGCGGGAAATTCCACTGTGGCATAGGCACTTAAATCAATGGGTTATGACAATGACAGTGGAAAAATCTAACACTGTGTAAGCAGTACTGCCACAAACTCTCAGATCACTCAATATTCCCTCAGTAGCTTTGTGCATTACCTGAGAAAGCCCCATACTCACCCTGATTTTTGTTAGGTATCTTGCTAAGAAGAAGTAGTCTCCTAAGGCAAATCAAAAGCCTATTCCACAACTTCAGTCTTCCTTCACTCTCTTTTCACTATAGGAGACCTGGGAATCACGTATGTAACACTGTAACAGAGAGCCTGGGGGCTCTCTAGTCATTTAAGAGAAGAAACAGCCTAGCCGAGATGCTTTGCAGGTGAGGCACCAGGCTGCCCGTGCAACAAGCAAATGAGACAATTAACAGGCACCTGCAACCAGCCCTGACTGGAAAGGGGCAGAGCCCTGGCACTACATAAGCCTGTGGCTTGGGCTGGCAAGCCAGGCTAGGCTTGCTACGGGCTTAGAAGCTCCTGCCAGGAGAGGCACCCAGGGACCCTGGTCTGATTGCTTTGCTGCCTATGAGAGCACTGAGACTCAGGGAGCTCACAGGAGCCAAGTTGGGAGGTATGCCAGTCCTAGGGTAAAGGAAGGTTTCCCCTCTGAAAGGGGCAGGGCTGCTTTCAGAGACTGTATGGGGAGGTTACAGAGGTTCCATTAGTGCCTGTGGGGCCCCTGATAGTCTTCAGTTCTGCCAGGGGCAGGCTCAAGGCTCTAGTGAGTATTGGGTGGGCGTAGTGCAAGGGGGCAGCCACACAGGGGCCACGGACTCAGTGAACAGAAATGACAAGTGAGCACTAGTGCCTCAGAGCTGGGTCTGATACAGTGGGCCCAGGCTAGAAGACCTAGCAAAATGAAAGGGATAGAGCCTGAGAAGGCCAAAGCCCCAAAAGGGGGAACATTACAGTACTACCTACGAGGCATGGGGCGAGGGGTATGGTATAGGGAAGGATTGGAGCCATGCAATTAGCCATTAAGGCTTTGGGGTGCCCTGCCAGGCACAGCTGACTGTGGCTCAGCAAGGGGTCTGGGCTTATGGAGGCCTAGTGAGGACCTGAGACTATAAAGGACTGGTAGGGTGCCAGGGAACCCTAGTGAGGGGGTTCAGTCAGACTGGGGCCATGCAAAGGTCCATGGGCAGCCTCCCTATTTATCATAATACTATCAATGCATGGCAGAAGAGGCCAGGAAGGTGCCCTAGGGGTGGAGCAGGGCAGAGTCACGGAGCCACCAGGGAGCATCATAGCCACCCCTGGGCTCCGATATGCTACATACACTCGCTCACACACACTTGTGCTGTGTATGGCAGAGTGTGTGTCTTTGGTTGCTGTATATTGTGTTTTTTTCTGAATTCTTTCCCCACCCCCTTTTGTTTTTTTCTCTGGCCTGTTTCTGGGGAGAAAACATATGTTTTGGCCATGTGGATAAGATGGCCCCTGTTGTTCTGGCCATGTGTTCTGCACGTGGAAAGCTATGGCTTTGTATCTGGGCCAGATGCGTAAAATCCTTTGGCCAGATTGGCCAAGGGAAGCAAAGACTCTTCAGGGAGACTGGTTAAGAGAGACTGGATTGTGGCACTCCCTGACTGGACAGGGCCAAAGGGATGTCATGTGGAGGGATATAAGGTGAGCTAGGCTGGTTTGGGGAGGAGGAGAAGCTGCTAGGGGCTACTGAAGAGCAAGGTCTCCAAGGGGAGAAAAATCTGCAGATAGCAAAAAGGGAAACTCAGGTAGAGGAGAGAGAGGGAGAATAGTCCAATGTCTGGGGACTCCTCTCTCTTCCTTTCCTTCCCCCTTTTCTAAGGTTTTAAGGGATTAATAGCAAGGAGGAGGGTACTGATTCCTTGGGTTGGCTGGCCAGGAATTAGGCCTAGCAGTTTTAAACAGGGGTGAAACGTGGGAGCTTCTAATACTGCTAATTTTGGGCCAGGATTGAGGTTTGCAACCTTCTACTCCCAGCAGAGCTGTGAGACCCAGACTACCTGCAGCCCAGGCCCAGAGGGTAGGCCTGGCTTTCACCCTTTGTTTCTTTCGATGGTTCTTTGCACCAGAGAGTGCTATTGCTGAAGAGCAGATATAGGGGTACAGGCCCTTGAAACTACCCTTTGGGGAGCTCTGAGTCCCAGACTGCCTGGGCATGGGTGAAGCCTCCCCAAGAGGGTGCCACCTATAGGCTTTGCCTTGCAGTTAATAGTGTTTTAAAATATATTTTTAGTGTTTTCTTTTGGTTCTTTGTCTTTATTTTCTGTATTAATGTGTGAGTTTTGTGTTTATACTGCTTGCAAGAGGAGGGTTTTGTTTATACGGGACACTGCACCAAATTTATTATTCCTGTATTTCTGGGTAGGGGCTTGAGTCACTGGTACAATTCATTTGGTACCCTGAAATGTGATCCTGACCCTCCGTGCTGCTGACCAGGGCCCAGCAGAAGGGTTACACTTAGATCATACATTTCTCATGCTTATGGTTAGCACTTGATGGTTTTGTGATGCTAGTCAGCTTTGCCTGCATGGGTCAAACTACTTGTGTTAAAACCGTTTTGGGGAACACAGTTCTCTGCCAGTCTTTGTGATGCTCCTCACTTAGTAAGGTAGAGCACTCGTACCTCTTGAACAACCAGACCCTCATGTAATTCCATTTCTCCATTGATATAGTTTTCCATGGATGGGTAGGTTACTTCCAACACTCTTTTTCCTTCTGTTTAAAGGAAGAGAAACAACAAAAATTGCCCTTAATCAATAAGACCCTGCCTGTATGCAGATTAGGACCAAAGCAACTACAATTATCTTAACTCAGTTTTTGTTGTTGTTGTATTGTAGCACATCTGGGAGGATACTCTTAAAAGGATGGTATTCCATTTTGATTTTAGTTATGCACTGACTAACTTTTGCTAAAAAGAGACTGAAACGAGATACTCAGTTAAGCATTCATGGAAGAACAATAGGGAAGAGCTGAAGACATGTGGTTATTTCAATACAAGTCTGCATTTATATCCTTTTTCTCACCCACATGTGGCTTTTCCCTCTTCTGATTACTGCTCACTATTTCTGGATAGCACTACTGACCAGCAAGGGATCCCACTCTCCATCTACCCCAGGAACAAGCCACCACATTGTGTACAGAGAAACAACCTATCAATTCTAGTATCAGTAAACTGCTTCTTCCTGCTTTGCTGTCTTTGCCAGTTCCCTATCAGCTTTAGCTGCTCCCACAGCATAGGAGCTCAACTGCTATGCTGTCATAATTATCCCAATGAACTTTGCTTTGACCCCATCACAGGACTGTCTCTTGTCAGGTGCTGCATCTCAGGCCTGTAAGAACTCTGAATTCCAGGCCTTAGGGGCTGATTCCATCCATGCAGCAGTACTGAGCCTGGCCCTACCCTTGGAGACCTGATAGGGCCACTTACTGGGACGATGTCACATAGAAGTAGAAAAGTATTAAGGTGTGTTAGGAAATTGCCCTGATCCTGAAATATTTCAAAGTCGCAACCTACTTCCTGGTCCTGTATGTTAATTTAAATTACCTGAACCCAGACCCACCTGAAAACATCATTCTAAACAAATGTCTTTTTCTTTTGGTGCCTGTGGGTGTGCACCTTTCCCAGATTTCTCATTTCATCTTCTTCAACTTTGAAACTTGCTACAATAATTTCTAGGGGCTAATGCAGAGATTTTTCAAACTACTTCCAACACTGAAAGCACACTTTTGCAAAAAAAGAAAAAAAAATGAAAATGAAGCTTTTTAAAAATCTGATCATGAATGTATCCTTACTGTTTTTTTTAAGAATAGTAGAGAATTGGTAGAAGCCTTTTATCCTTACCTTTTATTCTTTTTCGGATCTGCTACCATGAAAAAGAATTGGAAATTTGACAGGGAAGTTTTCTCATCAATTACTTATATGTTAGGCATGGGTGACTGGTGTCTCCTGAGTCAAGGGCAGGACTTGCCCCTGCAGCGGCCAATCAGCAACCGGGGGGTGGGAGGGTCACTTGCAACTGATCACACTGACCTGGAAGTGGCAGTGGCGTGCTGCTGGCGCTTCTGGGTGGGCGCAATCAGCCGTGGGGGGACTGCAGGGATTGCTTCTCTTTGTGCCCCCACTCCTTGGCCAGCTCTCAGAGGGGCACCAGTGCTCTCACTTGCCCCCCCTGCCCAGCTGTCTGTCAGAGGGTGCACCAGTGCTCTCAGGGGTGTATGTGCACCCCCATGCACCCGCTACGTGTTGCCACTGATGCATCTCCTCTGAAAAAGTTTATACCCCTCCATACAAGCGCATAGTTATTTCCCAAGAAGGAGTCTTTGTTACAGCATCAGTTTAAAGTGGGAAGGCATATACTGGTGATAACTTGTGGCTAAATATATCCAGAACATTCAAGTTATAGACAGCTCCAAAGCCCAATGAAATCAATTAAGACTCCCTGTGCTTTCAGCAAGCTTTCATTCACCCTTTTGCATCCCATATTCACCCTCTTCCTGAGGTTTGGCTTCACTAACGGAAAACAAATAGGGCAACATAAAGTTTAGTCTAAGATTAGCAGTGTCTTGCAGGACTCCCTTTATCTTGGCTTTGTACTGCTCTCCAGCCCCAGCAAGAAGCAGATTGTAAATACTCTGTTTCAAACTATTTGGGATTAAAGGGCATTGACAATTCTTGTTAGTGATTACTGGCACTAAGGACATACGAAATCGGAATGCCCTTTGAAAAACTGTCTATGGAGATGAATGAACTACAACTAATATCTGTTTTTATTATAATTGCAAACTGTTGCTTTGTCATGTTTTTTCCATACAGAAATATATCATGTTCATGCAGTTTAAAAGTCCTATTCTAAAAGGAGATTATAACTGAGATAAAATATCACCCTAATTCTGATTGGAGCACCAGCAAGCTAGCTTCAGGCAGATATGAAGAATACGTAGACCAGTGGCCCTCAACCTTTTTTAAATACAAGGTACTCCTCATTAGACCCAGGGCATTCCTTGGAAACTGCTAGCTCTTGACTTCCACTCATTTTTTGACTTGGGGGAAAAATAATAGAGCAGTTCTTCTGTTGTAAGCAACTCAGACCACCACAGGTCAGGATGTTTTGCAGGGGTGGGGTTGACACTCCAGATTTCTATTTGAAAACTCTGGGTTTACCTTGTGAATCATGTAGAGGCATTTACACAGGTTACAGTGTTAATATTGCACGGAACCCTTGAAAGGATTTTGTGTCACCCTGGTTGAGAATCACTGATATAGACTGTAAGAAAATGTGTTTATACCTGCAGTGCAGTATATAGCTGTACAGGGGACAACGGTTCTAGTTACTTGGTTCTAAATCTTAGGTATTGGGTTCTAAATCACTGTCAGTGCTCATTGTCCAACCATGCTGACGCAAATCAGCATAAACTGACTTCAGTGGAGCTGTGCTGATTTGCACCAGCTGATGAGCTGGTCTCGGAGTCTTCAAGACATTTCTGCATTTTGTCAAGCCAGGATTTATTTGGTTTCCATGGAAAAGTGGTAGTGCTATGCAGCCTGGGCCCATGGCTGCACAATGGGAAATCCAAAATACTGCTATTTCCTATCAGTGGCATGTTAACATTTCTGTAGAAAAGAAAGACTGAGACTTAGGTCAGCAGAATGCAGCCAGGAATGCAGAAAGTGCGTATGCAAGAGAAATAAAAATGACTGCTGTCTCTTATATTATGGGCTGCCTCCATAGAGCACAAACTATTTCATTTGTTGGTAGTGTATTTGTGACAATTACACTGTTTATGGGCAGAACAGCCACATTCTGCAGTCAAACAATTTGCAGTGTTTTGAATGAGAGTATTGTCAGTGCCGCACTTGCAATAAAAGAAGCCAAGACACTGTAATTCAACAGAGGAGTTCTCTGGAACTCAGCACCCAAATCATGTTGTGATCAAACTTCCTTAGTAAAGTGTAAAGATACTCCTTCTCTCCTTGTTTAATTCAAAGGAGACATACATTATCAAAAATGCACAAAAATGGGAAAAAACAGTATAAGCTGGGCACTCATAAAAAATAAACATTCTAATATTATAAAAGCCTAGGTATCTGTCTGTCTGTCTGTAATGCTTTATTTGCACTCTGATTGGCTGACAGAAACAGCCAATCAGAGTGCTCCAAGCATGGGGGAGCAATGCCATGATTCTGAAGCTGCCTCCCCCACCCTGCTCCTTGCAAATGGCACCGAGGACCAGACAGGGGGTGCACTGGCCTCGGCTCCCACACCCTGCTCCCTGCAAGAGGCAGAACAGTGGCAACAAGGGGCATTAGGTGGTGGCACTCCATCTCAGCCCCTGCCCCCCTGTCATTTTTGATGGGCAATTGGCTAGTAAACATATACATGCATTATTTCACAGTCCAAGGGTTTTCAAGAGCTAGATATTGAGTTTGTTTCTCTGCAAAGATTAAACCAAGAAATGGGTTACCTGAACAGAAAGGGAATGATCTGCCAAAAAGAAATGAAGGGTCATATATTTAATTTGCATGTGTAATTACTGCTTTTGGATGGACAAATAATGAATGATGTCTCTCACTGCCAATCTCCTATACAAATAGTCTTATTTCATATACAGTCAAAGCAGATATCCCTGTGTGTGTGCACATGTATATGCATGTGCATGTGCTATGGAAAATAACTAGACCCCAGGGGCACAGAACAGAAATACATCAAACTATAATACAGCCAAACTGTAACCAGAGCTGTCCCTAGGAGCATATGGGACCCAGGGGCATATCAGCCTGTGTGGGGCTAGGGGGTGGTGAGTGGTCGGAGCGCAGAGCTGGAGGCACATGGCAGTTGCGGCGGGGCCTTTACAGCACTGTGTGCGGGCCCCCCAAAGCATGGGGCCCAGGGTGGTCCCCCGATTTGCACCCTGCTAGAGACAGCCCTGACTGTAACCCAGCCTGTGATAGGTAATATCACCCAGTGTTAGAGGAACTTGGCTAGAGCTCCGAGGAGCTCAGTTCTATATGTGGCTCTGACCATATCATCAGGCATGACCTTGGGCAAGTCATTTCACCTCTGTGCAGCCGATTCATCACTGCCAGCCCTGAGGCATCTCTGATGATGCATTTACACAGGTCTTAACACAATGAAGCCATACTCTCACTGTTCTAAGACAGAGAGAGAAATACAAATAATACTAATAGCCAAAAGGCATGGATCTTTGCCTCATGAAATTCCACTGCCTTATTAGCAGGTTTTATAAAGTTTCTTCTGAGTGCCTGGTTGGCTCTCAGGAATGAGAGAAGGCCACAAAACTTTAAGGAACTCAATAATTCTCAGGAAAAATTGGGTTTTAATCAGCTGAATTTCCATTTTGTCTCCCCACATCCCCTCTTCCAAAATTAAGAACTTTCTAGCAGGTCGCTCCTTTTCCATACAGCTGCAATATTAGTCCTCTGTTTATAAAAAATGAGAATCAAATAAGACTTATAATATTAGTATACTCCTTTCACCATTAGGTGGTGATATTGCAGCAGTTGAGATGGATCTGGAGGGTTGCCCTATTAAAATAATTTTCTTTTCTGTCACTTTGCAACCAAGTATGAATATTTAGTTTTTTATTACAGTAAAGATCAAGTGCCACACAACTGAAGGCAATCATCAAAATACTGCAAATATTCTTAAGGCTATGTATCTGAAAACTATTTTGGTATAAAGATTTAATGCTCATTTAATGTTGTACAGGACACACTGGGTGCATCTACACAAGATGCTAAATGCTCAGTAGCCTAATTCTACTGCGCATTAGTACATCACGGCAAAAGCCATACTAGAATTAGTCTATTGCACATTAGCGTTACTAAAAAGGCATGCAGCGGTGCTACTGCTTAGTCGTGCCAATTACTGCCCATTCAGTTAGTACCTCTTATTACAGGCACTAAACATAATGTGGAGTACCTATGGTGCATTAATGCACATGTAGACATGTCCAATGCCCACTGTCTTTTATAGGTCAACAGGCTCTGAAATGCTGCACGACTGCCGTACATCTTTAAGAATAGTAAATTAATATAAATTCAGATGTAGGGGGAAAATATCTGCTATTTGCATTGGGACTTTTGCTCATAGTGCATGTTTCTATAAGCTGTATAAGACAAAGCACAAGGTTGGGTGAAAACCCGAGGAAGCTAGTACCAGCTAAAAGTTATGAGGCAGAGGTGCCACTGATCTGAAATGTTCAGAAATATACTGACTTTCACAGCTGTAGCCAGGATTGTTTGTATTATTGGATGCTGACAATGCTTGGAAATCCATGACAGGATCAGGCTTTGGGTATACAACTGGTGATACTTTAAAAGGGTCTGATTTTCAAGGAGTGCTGGGTACCTACTCTCTGAAAATAAGGAGGTCTATGGTGTGTCTTGGCAGGCACCCAAAAATGAAGGCACCTGAAGTGTTGTCATTTGAAGATTTCAATGCAAGTCTCATGATACTTGGTACTTTTCTTAAAGTCCCAGCACCTACATCCAAGTGATCACATGAGAATCCAAGCTTTCAGTCAAATAATCCAGCTTTAAAATTAGGTTTGTGGCCATTATGGTTGCAGAGAAAAGCCTGAAAGCAAGAAACAGCTGGACTGTAAATAAAGGCTTTGAAGTGAGAAGGCAAAACTTGCCCCAAAAAGTGGTTAAAAAAACCGGATGGATTTCATGATTTAAGCCAATCCCATGCTTTTGATGAGCTTGACTCTGTTTTAGGGAGCTCTTGGAGTTGGGAGTCACAGGAAGATCACCAGGTGGGCCAGTTGTGGAGGGGCTGGCTTTTGGGACAAAGAGACACAGAACAGGAAGGGCCCCCTCAGACCAGCCCCTTGGGTTTGTGGGCAACCAGTCATCCAAGACGGGTTGCAAGAACATCCGCTGTAGCCTCTCTGTTACACCAGTCAAAAAGCACCTGATTTAAACGAAGAAGTGGGCTGGGAAATGTGCAAGGAGGGGGCTACAACGCAATGTAGGAGAAGCAAGGAGTTCTTAGGATGATATCTTTTATTGGACCAACTATATAGTTGCAATAAAGCTAGACAGGCTTTTGAACATAAGACATGGGGAGTTTTTTGCATTCAAAAGTTTGTCTTACTTTATCGCAACTACAGAGTTGGTCCAATAAAAGGGATCGCCCCAAGAATTCCTTGCCTCTTGCATGATTTCTGGGCTATTGTGGCTACAAACAACATCATTCTTGCACCGAAGAGACAAGAGCACCCCTAACACTTTGGCCAAACTCCCTGACAAGACTTGTGAATTTCAGCATCCACCGGATTTAGCTTTGCTGAAAATGACCTATGTGGTGGCAGTCTCTGTCTGCTGCAAGGCCTAGGAAATCATTAGGTATAAGAGCCTCGGATGAGCCTAAAAAGTGGTTGCGGCTCTGCACAACAGTGCCCACGGCCCGGGCCCAATTGACCAAAGAGAGATGTTGTTTTCCGAGGCCAGGACTCGAACATGCGACCCAGAGGGACGCCCGAGCGGCCTCGCCCCACCAAGCCCAGGCAAGCTAGCGCCCCACTGCGCAGGTACCGCCGCGGGACCCTGCACAGAAAAGCAGCCAGGAGCTCGCTGCGGTCCCGGCCGGGGGGCGGGGATGGAGCCCCTCGCCCGGGATAGGGTGGCTCGCAGTGAGTGACAGGGAGGGGGCGGGGCCCGCAGCCCCTCGCTCGGGATAGGGCGGCTAGCAGTGAGTGACGGGACGGGGCGGGGCCCGGCGCGCAGCCTTTCGCCCGGGATAGGGCGGTTCGCGGTGAGTGACGGCGACGGCGCATGCGCTCCGAGCTGCGCGGGGCGGGCCGGGGACCCCATAAGCAGCGCGGCGGGGAGTGGCTGCAGTCAGACTGCGTGCGGTCCGGGAGCTGTCCGACATGGACGCGCAGAAAGTGAGTCACTCTCCCCCCGCCGCTTACGGGCGCTGCAGGGGTCTCGGGGCCGCTGCTCCGTACCCAGCCCGCGGGGGCTGTCTGGGGTGCGGACCCGGCGGCAGTGCTGGGCATCCGGGCCCTGCCGAGGGGGCGCGGGCGGCATGGCGCGGCCCAGTCCAGCCCGGCCCGCGGTTTTCTCCCTTTGGAGGGGAACGGGATGCTTTGCTTGTAGGCCGGGGACTCGCCTGTGTTACTCCGTCCAGAATCAGACGTGCCCGCCGGCTTGCTCATTCCCACGTGAAGTGTTTGCCAGCACAATAAACCGTGCAGGAAACAGGTAGAAGGTGCTGGTCGCTAGTTCTGCTGTCCCGTCCCTAGAGCTGCGTGTCTTTTCTGCAGAGTTGTCCAACAACATCTGACTGCTTTGTGCGTCTTGGCAGAGCCTCCGGTGCTCTCCTGTCAGTCGCTTCTACACCTGGGTTAAGGTTTTGTCTACAGTTTGGGGGGAGCATCTGCACTACTGCAATCCAGCCGTGTGTGTCTCCTGGGGCAGCGGTTCTCAGCTTGGCTTGTACCGGGTGTCATTAGTAAACATCAGTGGCCGGCTTTTACTAATATCAAGTAGTTGCTTCTGATCTTTTCTTCTAGCCTCCACTTACTGCGTGGTCCTTTTCTGCATCTTCATCTGCTGATCAGTCTTCCAGGATAGCCTTTCAGTGTCCACAGGATTTAGGTTTGCTAAAAATGACCTGTGTGGTGGCAGTCACCCTCTGCTGCAACTTGGCAAAGCTGTGGACAGTCACAGAAATGTCACAGCTGCCTGCCAACTTGAACTAGATTGGTTTGTTTTTTTTCCACTTGGTGTTTGGAAGGGGACAGTGGCTTGAAGCTTCATTTTCTAAAAAGAGCATACAGTATATGCTGCCAGCGTTCATGCAGTAAGCCTTCTTTCCAGGGCAAGCTATAAGCATACTTCAGGTTTGAAAATCTTGCAGAAATGTGACTTGGAAAACATGGAAGTCTCATGGTGGTTTATGGAATGTTAACTTATTCTCTTATTATGTGCCGCGCCATCCTTAGAGGAAAGAGTACATGACACTTAAACCATCTTGGCATTAGGTGAAGAGGGGCGCTTTGAACATTAACAAATGCATGCTAAATTTTAGTATAGATGAAGGGTTTAACTCGGCCAGGTGTATTTTAAAACTAAAACTACATTGTTTACCTTGATGTTAAAACAACTATTGTTTGTATGTTTTGTGTTTTCTGTAGAACTTCAGCAATACTGCTCCGCAGTGTAGAAAGCGGTATGAAGTCCATAGGCTACTACTAACCTTTAACATGTTATGTCGTGGGGAAAACAATTTTGCCATGTCTGCTATTGTATACATTACCTATGAAATCCGAGTTGTATAAAATAATTCACATTTGACTTGACACTCATGAGCATTAGTATACTATTCAGTAGTAGTAAATGTGGTTCTCAAATTTTAATTGCGACTTATTTTCATGATTAGACTTGATAGATGGAAAACCTGTCTAAACCTTGTCTTGGGGCTTGTACTAATTGAGACTAAGCCTACTGGCCAGAGAAATTGCAGAACTGAAGGAGCATAACCAGAGAGATTTGAGAGGGTACCTAATAAGCAACACTGCAACCCTCTGTTAAATAGTGGTGTCCCCACCACAGGGAATTTCCTTAGTCTTCATTGCTCCTTGGGTCACTCTCTTTACAGAGTAAATCCAATGTAAATTTCCTTTACAGTCTGAGTTGAAACTGTAGACAGCAGAAGAGGAACCAATGGAGATGAAAATAAATGCACCACATTCCATCTTGTATTTCACTACTCAGTTGGAAGATGCTTTGCTTGGAAAGCATTTTACAAGAACTTAACTTCTGTTAAAATGATTTAGGCCCTGGAATCTGCTAGGCAAAAACTCTATTTTTGTTGCTGTTGAATTTTTCTGGCCTACTCTCTCTTGCCATTGTATAGAAAATATGGGTAAGGTCAAATTTAGCAAGAACTTTCTTTGAGCAGGAAGTTAACTTTAGGCTTTTAAAATATTTATGTACTTTTTCTGATGGGCTCTTGGATAACTGATTGTTCCTGTAACTTGAACTTTATAATTGGTGGCATAATTTCCTTTGTTTCTGAAGGAACACATGTAGCTTGCAAGTAGAAAATAATACTGGCTGTTAAACTTATTTGAATTTTAGGAGTGGCTATAAAAAGCCTTCTACTTGTCAGTTAGAAATAGACCTATGCCCCAGACAGACCTTACTGTACATGGCCCTAAAATGTTTTTTACCTACAGGGTTTTTACTTGGAACCAGACAGGGTTTAATAAAACCAAGTCGGCATAGGATTATAGCTTGTCTACCTTGTTATAATTGACAGTTATGCTTATAGGATCTCGGGCTTAACTGTGAGCTGTCTGAAACACAAGCACAATTGCTTCTGGTCAGTAATGAATGGGAAAACAGTTGGACAGATAAACAGTCTGAAGAAATAACTGAAAACAACTTTGTTCAAAATATTGGGTATAATGCACTCCAGTGTAACTAGGCAATGAGGACACTCTCATTTTAGACAAAACTGTAGAAAACCTTTGTGAAAGAAATATTAAGGAAACAGTGGATCCTGGTACATTTAAATTTAGGTATAACTTCATAATAGCATTTGACTCTAGTGAGTTAAAAAATAAAGATGAGCAAAGTATCTGCAGGTAGCTTTTGTATTTATATAGTTACCAATCCAGACTGATCAGGTACCTCTTCCCTTATGCAGTGGCAAACTCTTCCAACTGTGAAGCTTGGAGGACTCCTCTATTTTAAGAATATTTTGGCTGGCAACCAGGGAGTTATGGATATCTTGCTTCCTATTCCATTAGAGCACAGAGCAGTACTATGCGATTGTATCAGGGAGGTATGCTGATAGACTTCAGTTCTTGTCTTGTCCTATAGTTTTGTGTGGTGGGATGTCCTAGGATTTTTTTTTTTCTGGGAATTGGAGAACTATCAATAGTGTGGTATTATCTGCAGTGGTGCTACGAAGTGGATGGGGCTCCAGCCTGAGTTTGGCCCAGCTCTGGTGTAAACCCATAACCTTCAACCAACTTGGTGAACGTGCATTCAGAGCACACACAAACATGTACTTATAGGTGGAAGGGGCCTGAAGAAAAATGTATAACAACATGGGTTGAGTCTACCAGGTAGACATACCGTTGTGTTGGTAGGTTGTTGGACTTTAGGAGGTTTCTAGGGCAGTAAAACCTTCACTACTTGTCAGATCAGCACACTTTCTTTTGACCAAAAGGAACACAGGAACATTTCCTTCTAAGGGTTCTCTGGCTCTTCTAGGGTCTGTTTGATCAGGCAGCCAGCGGCAGCAGGAGCTTGTGGCGGAGCAGCAAGGCCAGCTCTGCTTCACCCTGCCCCCAGCCTCCCCCCCC
>NW_005841837.1:2290855-2299383 GCF_000455745.1 Alligator sinensis
AGATTAGATTTGGGGGGGGGGGGGAATTGCTGGAACAGCCTGGTGGCCGGGAGCCCCATGGTACTTCCCGGGCCAGGCTGGCAGTAGGGGAGGTGGGGAGCAGCGAGGGATGTGGGCCACTCAGCTGCTTCTCCTCACTGGTGCTGACCCGACCAGGCCAGTCTCATCCCAAGTAGCACTCAGCAAAGCAGTGGCTGGGCCAGCTTTCCTGCATGCCACTCAGATGGGACAGGCCCGGTCAGCATGGGCAAGGAGAAAGAGGAGGGTCAGTCAACTGAGCTGAGTGCTGCTCGGGACCAGCCTGGTCGAGCCAGAGCGGTACGCCGCTCAGTCCTGCCTTCCTTTACATCTGCTGGCTGGTCCCAGGAGGCACGCGGCTCAGCCACTGCTTCTCCTTGTTGGTGCCCTCCTGGCTTAGGCCCAGGCCATCCTTAGTGGCACATGGGAAAGCAGCGGCTGAGCCGGCTTTGCTGTGTGCCACTCGGGTCAGGATGGGCCTGGCTGGGTTGGCAACAGCAAAGAGAAGTGGCAGCTGAGCCGTGTGCTGCTTGGGACTTGCTCAGCCGCAGCTTCCCCTCCCTGGTGCTGGCCTGGTCCAGCCTGAGATGCACCTGGCAAAGCCGTGGCTTCCATTTAGCTCTGCCGACCTGTCCTGGCCGATCCAAAGCGGCACATGGATCAGCTGTCACTTTTCGCTGGTGGTGACTCGGCCGGGCCCACTGCATTCTGAGCAGCATGCAGGGAAGCAGCAGCTGGGCCGGCTTTGCTGCGTGCTGCCCGGCCGGGTTGGCACAGATGAGGAGAAGCAGTGGCTGAGTCAGCTCAGCTGTGTGCTGCTTCCCCGCACTGCTCGGGACGGACCAGGCTGGCACCAGAGAGGCAAAGCCATGGCTGAGCCTGTGCTGAGCAGCATGCGAGCATACGGCACATGGCTTAGCTGCTGCTTCTCTTTTGCTGGTGCTGACCCAGCTGGGCCCATCCCGTCCTGAGTGCCACGCAACAAAGCCTGCCCAGCAGCTGCTTCCCTGCATGCTTCATGGAAAGCAACGGGCCAGGCTGAGTTAGCACTGGCGAGGAGAAGCGGTGGCTGAGCCATGTGCTGCTTGGGACTGGATGGGCCAGGCCAGCAGAGGTAAGTGCACAGCTGTTCCCAGAGCCATGGGGGGGCTCCTGCCATAGCCCAGGGGACTCCGCCCCACTCATGCTATGCCCATTGGCACAGAGTCTGAGCTGGGAGCCCCACAAGCCTGGCATTCTGCCCCTGCCCGGTGGCATCCTCTCGTGGGCAGGGTGGCTGTGCCCTATCCTACAGAGCTGTGTGGGTTATGCCATGCTCCACCTTGCTGCTAGGGGCCCAGCTGTGGCCCAAGTCTGTGGAGCTCTGGGGCAGCCCCTGCTCCCCTCCCCAGCTCCCCCTCTCCTCTGGCTGCCACCTTCCCAAGAGCCTGGCCAGCCTACCCGTGGTGCCTGCGCCTGCCTGTCTCCCTCTATGAAGTTTTATTTATTGTCACCATGTTTAGAATTTTTAAACAGCCTGGTATTTACCATAAATGTTTATGATTAATAATGCAGTGCATCCTGCTGTATTTACCCCCCCCCCCAACCCCCAGTTTTGTTTTTTTTTGACATGCCAGCACTCCAGTACCTTACAAGGTAGACATGGGGTTTTTTTCAGCACTCCGGCCAAAAAACGTTGCCTACCCCTGACATAGACCATGTGACAGAGTGTAACTTCCAGTTCCAAGGCCAGACTCCCCCCTCCCAAAAGGAGTGTTCTGGGGGCAAGGGAAGGGACTTCTGGCTACAAGATGGCAACAAGGGGCAGGGCTACCCATGCAGCCCTTGACAGCTTAGCAAAATTTCATGAAGCAGCTCTCCAGCTGAAATAATTGCCCACCCCTGGACTAAGGCTTTTATTATATTAGGAATAAAAAAGAAATAAGTCTGTCAAATTGGAGAATGTCATGGGGTGGTGGGTTTTTTGTTTTGGTCCTCGAATAAATGATTCCCTGTGACAGCATTCAGTAAATTCAGGTAGGGACCAGGAAGAAACAGAAGTCTCTCTTTTTTTTTTTTTTTAAAGCAAAAAAAGTCATAACACTGGAAAGCATGGGAGCCTTTTAAATTTAAGCCAGACTTTTTAAATTTATAGCAATACATAGTCAAAACATGCAAAGCAAATAGTGTACTGTAGAGGAGGCTTCTCAAAACAATGGGAAAAACTCTTTCTGGGTGTAGCTTGTCTTGGAGCTCCCTCTTTGCGTGCTTTTGGTCTTTCTAGTTTTAACAAAACAGATCTGATTTACATTTTGACACAATTCTAATTTCATCTTGGAACCTAATTTAATGCATGTTATACCTACGTTCTGTTACTGCAGTAGGAGGTAAAGAGCCAAGGTTTTAACTTGGCGCACATTTGCGGTGGACTGGTTAGCAAGGTGTGCAATATTGTTGTACACATCCGAGTACTTTTTATTTAATTTGTTGGGGTTTTTTGTGCATTTAAATCCTAGGAAGCCCTGCAAAGGATTATCTCCACTCTGGCAAACAAAAATGATGAAATCCAGAACTTCATTGACACCTTGAACCACACTCTAAAAGGTGTTCAGGTATGTATATCTATAAATGACTGAATGACAAACTTTACATTTATTTACATGTTGGGGGGAGAGAGTTCCCAGACTAACTTGATTTGCATTAGTTCTATTCAGTTTTTTTAAAGTTTGGTATGAAACTGCTTTTGATTCTTGAAAGTATAAAATGAAACCTGTTATACTTTGTTTTTGTGATTGATTCTAATATTCTAAGTTGAAGGCAGGTCAGTTCCCAGTTGTAAGATTGAAAGTTTTTTGGGGGGAGAAGAAAATACTATGATTTTAATTCAGGTTTGGGGAAATTTACCTTTTAAAGCTTCTGTTGTGGTGTGCAAACTAGGATTCAGGATAGGTGTTTCACTGAAGTCAGCCCATGTTCTTCTAAAAGTAGAAGAGTATTCTAGTAACTAGTACTGGATTTTGTTTCTTGATCTGATCAGATATTTATCTTTTTGTCTCCTTACTTCCCTGCCCCCCCCTTGTAAACTACAAATACATGTCAAAATTGATTCCTTTTTCTAGACTTTTGATTTTTATATCTGTTCTTCTCAGTATAAGACAAGCCTTAGAGTGGTGGCATAGTAGTTTCTTCTCTAACTTTTTTTTTTTTTTTTTTTTTTTCCTTTTGCCTGTTTTCTCTAAGTGCTTCTGGTTCAAAATTGTCTGTAACAAGCTAAATCCAGAAGCTTAGCTAGTTCCTTAAAACCACTTACGATAAAAATGTTCTACAACCATTTTGTTGGAAGAACTAGGTAATCATTATCTTTTATGAGCCTCTAGCCTTTTCTGTACTTGAGTCTTAATGAGGGGCTTTTCACATTGAATAAGCAATTGTTGCATTTAAATGCTATACAGACTTCCATATCTACCACTGCCAAAATATCCAAATATGGGTCCTCAGTGCTCTAAATGCTTCAGTCTGTTTAGAAGAGGATCACTGTAACCAACTACTAGGTTTTAATGCTTTCAGAAGATGGGATGGCATGAAAAAATGTGAAGTAATCATGTAAAGTGTATTAGGGGAAAATTTATAGTGCTGCTTATCTTTCAGTTCAGTCTGAAACTCTATTACAATCTTTTCCTTAGGCTAATTCTTCTAATGTGATTGCTGAGCTGGATGAGGAATTTGATGGTCTCTATTCTATACTAGATGAGATGAAGGAGAGTATGACCAACAGTATTAAGCAAGAACAAGCTCACAAAACTCAAGAACTTCAGGTAATTACTTGTTACTTATCTCTCTAAAGCTTTGCCATCAAGGGAAACATTTTTAGCAACTATTTTCAGCTTTAATCTAAAATAAAATTTACATCAAGTTATTTACAATAGGTATGCTTCTAGCTAAGGTATGTGTTCACCTTTTAAGATACTCGTGTGACACCCTCTCTCCCTTCCCCCCCCCCCCCCCCCCCCCCCCCCCAACCCTTCTCTGTAACCTGATGGCACTTTCCCGCCTCTCAGAGGTGCTGTTGTACATCTTCTCATTTAATGGAGCACTCCACAGGTTGTTTAGTAATAGTGAATCCTGCATTTGTGTGGGTTTGAGCCAGGTGACTCTTGAGGTCCCTTTCAACCCTTTGATTCTATGTACACGGGTCAAGTGATTAGAGAAGTTGCATTTGATGCTAGACGGGGAATGAAATCCAGGTTTCAGTTAACTCCCTGCTCATTGAACCAGCCTTGCTTCTCTTGTCCTCGAAACTTGAGGAGTTACTGATACATTCTACAATAACGTAAGTTGTTTTACTATGCATGTGTTACTGTAGTTGTACGCACTAGGCATATAGTATATTAAAAACAAGGAGGTTCTTTATCAGGGGACAAGACAATACTCCACGTTTATTGAGAGCAAAGAAAAACATTAAAATCACACTCACACTTGCTAAGGTGTTAGCAGTCTTTCAGTTGCTTGAGTCAGCTTATTGGCCAGCTAAGCTGAATGCGAGGAGGGAGCTGGGCCTCAGTCGGACCTGTACCGATGCTCCGTCATTGTGCAGAACAGACCCAAAGCTTCCATGTTCTCGCCCACCTCTTTTATAATAGCTGTCTCCCATGCAGGTCTATGGACCCTGCTGTGTCAGGGTGTTTGAGCTATGAAGTTTTTTTTTTTGTTTGTTTGTTTTTTTGGGGGGGGGGTTGTGTGTGGTTTTTTGTTGTGTGTGGTTTTCCCCCCCCCTTCCTTTTCTGCTGTATTGAGGCAGTTAAACATCCTTGTTGGCTTTTGGGGTGGATTTTTCTTGCTCTGGTTTCTGCAACCTTCAGCCTTGTCAAAACAGGAGGTTACTGCAACCTTTGGCCATTGAAGGATTACAGCAGAGTTATAAACCTTGCCTCTGTTTATCTTCATTCTTCGCCTGGCACAGACCGGATTATTGCTCTTTCAGAGCCCTTTTTTAGCATATTTTTTTAATATGGTAACTTGTTTGTGAATACACAACATACAGTGCTTTTTCAGTCACTCTACACTCACTCATTCATCCATACATTCTAAATATTATAAAGAAACTCTTATTTTGATAACTGACTTGCATTTATTTTACTTTTAAAAAGCTAAATGATATGACAATAGAATGATTATAAGTGGTTATATAAAAACAAAATCAACTTTAACGTGACATAGTCCTGATGCTAAATCTGAAGTCTGGGGATAACTTTTTTTTTTTTTTTTTTTTTTTTTTTTTTTTTGAGAAGTTCCCAGCATGCAGAGGAAAAAACCAAGAAGGGTTAACTGGTTAATTTCATAGTTATGCTAAAGAATAATGGAGCTGGAAGAACACTCTGGATATTGGCATCTAAACAAGCATGCTAATACCTCAGCTCATGTTCCAGAGTTTCTGCAATGCTGGAAGTAATCTAACTAGAGCACCTGATAGCTTTCTTTGGTGTCTACTCATAGTTCTCTGGTTGTAGTTTATAGAAGTGCTCAGGTTGAATTATAGGAACAGACATCCAGAGTCTTGACATCCAGGGTTTTTTCTGTGTGCTTTACAAGCATAACTTTTTCCCATACTAAATGCAAGAATTGGTTTCATCATGAAGATGGCTAACGTTCTGGACTAGAAATTGTTTGTGTCTCAATTCCTAGTCCTGTCAGACTTCCTATAGGACCTTTAGACAAGTTCATCTTTGCCTTGGCTTGCTATTCATATTGGAAATATTTTTGTCCTTCAGATGGTGTATGGGTGAAATAAGTCTAAGCAGTTTATAAACATTGGGTGTTTTTTTTGGGGGTGGGGGGGAGGGAATATGGTGAGAGCAAGTGGTACATGATTGCTTATGCCTATTTCTTACCTAATTATAGTAATGCTTCATTAAATTTATGTATCATCTCTGGCAGTTGCCAGAACCAGTTAATAAGGTGGATGAAACTCTGCAACAGACAACTAAGGGATGACCTCTCAGTAGAGCTTTTTCCACATCTCAGACTGTCTGTTGCTTAATTCATGCCCTGAAACAAGGCAGGCTTTTATCCTTTTGTAATTCTTATTGACAGGGATCCTGGTTTTTCTCTGATTTTAAAAAATCACAAATTCTCTGACAAAAATCGCACCAAACCCCCAAAATCCATTATTAAAACTTTAAAAGCCCCCCTGCTGGAGGGGGCCCCCAGCTGCCAGGGCTATGGGGCCAGGGACCCAAGTTTGCAGCTTCCTGCAGAAGCAGCATGGAGCCAGCTCCCCCGCTGCTGCTGCCTGCTTGGGTGGGGCTGGGGCCAGCTCCTGGCTCCCCCCAGCCCTGCTGATGCCCCCCAGCCATGACCTGTAAGCCCCACTTACCTCAGGCTCTAGGAGCAGAGTGAAGCTGAACTGAGCCAGCTGTGGCTTACTGAGTCTTGTGCCCTCCCCCTCTCCCTCCAGGCAAGGCTGGGGGTTTCTCTCCACGTTTGCAAACAACTCTTGCAGGCTGGAGCTCAACCAGCCTGCAAAGCTCTTTACAAAAGCAGGGAATTCGTGGTTTGTTTGTTTGGGTTTTTTTTTTTGTTTTGTTTTTTTCCTCTGTTTTTTTCCATGGGAAACAGAAAACCTGGATTCCTGCTTATTGGTCACAAGGGAGTGAATATCATAAGTTAATTATGCATTTAGCAACTTTTTCTCATGTGTGGCTCTTATTTTTCATGCTATTCATCAATTTGTCCCTTTATGATAGTAAATAAGAGGTCTCGATTGACTTTTCTGCAGACCATTTGTTTTTACATACTACATTTCCTGTCTAAATCCAAAACTTCTCTACAGATTTGGGTTTTGGAAGCATTAAAGTCAATATGGAGAAGTTCTGGGAATCTTAACAAATACATTTAGTAATATGTCTGGCAGCATTAGCAGATTAATTTGCCCAAACAATCAGAGTAATGAAGTCTTTCACCATGATCCACTCTGCAGAATGAACTATCGGTGTCCTCAAAATCCTGTTAAATAAATGCCTTTAAGTATGGCTATGGGGTCAGCAGATTCAGGCTACTTTCCGACTTAAAGAAAGGGATGGGTTAAATATACAGTGAACAGCCAGAAAGCAGCAGCCTTTCTTATGAGGAAACCCCCAGATTATGCAAATCTGGCAGTTTTACTACTTTGTTACCTTTAGTTCTGCTAATCTCTGCACATTCATTATGAAAAGTAACACAGTATTCCATGGACTAGCATGATTTAAGTACCATTTTCCCACTCTTTTTACGAATAAGAATGTTCTGGTTTATTCTAAACTGCAGTAAAATTGGTGGGGGGGGGGGTTCTCATTTGAGTTATTCACAGTATCTTGGAGGTCTCTATTGGCTGGCTAGTTTGGAATTCTGCACTTGTGAATGGATTAATGCACAGCAGAAGGAGAGAACTAATTTACCCTTACTAATTTGAATGTCATCTGAGACACTGCTACCTGGTTGTTTACTCTCAATAGGTCTTGCTTCCTTCACTATTACACTTCAAAATCTTGCTGTCTGCAAGTTCTCTAATATTGACTTTTTAAATACGTATATTAAACATTGCTTTTGAGCATGGGGACAAGCCAGTGTTATTTCTATCCTGGTTTAAAAATTATTTTGTGGTGGGCTTGTTGACTAGCTTAATACCTGTTTGTTTTTTTTGAAGTCCAAACTTAGTTTTTTAAAAAAAATTCTGCATCTGTCTCCTTTGGTTGATGTACTTGAATTCTAGATCTTTGGCGACTTATTTTCCTGGCAGCTATACCAGCTTATTCATGTTATGTCATGTTCATAAAGTACTTTGTAGGATTGTTTTCAGCTACTTTGCTTAGTACTGAAGTAAGGATTGTAGGTCTTTGGATCTCAGGAGTAACAGTAATTAATTACTCTTA
Source organism: Alligator sinensis (assembly GCF_000455745.1). Taxonomy (NCBI): domain Eukaryota; kingdom Metazoa; phylum Chordata; order Crocodylia; family Alligatoridae; genus Alligator; species Alligator sinensis. Next base: position 2,298,760 of record NW_005841837.1, read on the forward strand.
CGTAGATGGGGACAACTTGGGAACCTTGTCCATAAAAACAGTCTTTTTATTATTTTTAATAAAATGGCTGTATTGACTCTATTGAATAAGCTGTTTGCTTTCATGGCTTAAGACCTGGGAGATACAGCAGGAACAACCAAGTTAACTTGAATAGCCTTCCTTTCAAATGGAAACGGTGTAGCCCAGTGACATGTCTGCAGCCTGTTACCTTCCTTGTCATGTCTGTGAAGGGTCAACTACAAGTGGGATTAAGCTAGAGTTTTGGGCATGGTATACGTGAGCATCTGTCATGTCTTGATCACTACCTATCAGGGTACCTTTACTTCAGTGTCCCAAATCCATAAAGTGGTACCAGACAGTCTCCCTGAGATGTCTGCCCCTAAAGCTGGCAAATGATTGCTGGCTCCAGTTTCAGGCTACCTGTTACAAGCCTTAGGCCAGAACAGCTGAGTTCCTGCCCAATATGGGTAGCTTCTCTGGAGTGTCGGGTAGGAGGTGGGGCTTTCCACGTGGCCACGCTGGGACCAGGTAGGTGGTAGTTGTACCCATGTTGCCAGTGTTTTTCTCGGCACTCATGCTCTGTGGGTGCTGCTTCCAGCTGTTGGGGGGGGGGGGGGGGGGGGG